>NW_028188560.1:920444-1000644 GCF_057381915.1 Diplotaxodon limnothrissa | reverse complement strand
GTGTCGCCCCTGTCAGGACTGTCTTATGTTGAAAATAATTGAGTACAAGAGAGAGGAAGACACCCTACAATGAGTTGAAACGTCAGCTTGTTATTTATTCCTCCATATTCATATTTGTCATTCATATGGTCACTTTGTTTGTCCCTCCAAATTGCAGTCGTCACTCCTTCGCCTGTGCTTCGCCCCTGCACCTGCAGGCACACTTACAGTGAATATCAAATTTAATAACAGGAAATTAACTAGGCATGTACTTTTCTTTCTTTTTTTGGCCACATTTTTCAAGTGACCTATATTTGACAACAGCATATAAAAAAATAAAACAAAAAAAAGAACTTTAAATTATGTTTTTGGTGTGCCATCTCAATGTTTTCAGTGGCCCCCATATGGCCACCCATATGAAAAAATTCTGGAGCCGCCCCTGTACATTATGACTGAGTACATCCACTAAACCTTTTGTGGATAACATAACAATCCCCATGAGGACTGAACGATCAATTTAAAAATAAAATATATCGATTTGAAACTAAGCTTTTAGCAAACCACACAACACTATGATAGGTGTGTCCTTGTGCCATGTGTTTCTGGGTCTTTCTTCTTCTTTCCCTTTGGATTCCAGCACAAGGCCTGTGTAGTGATGTTATTGGTGGACTTCCTGATTGTGTGGCCAATCCAGCACCACTTTCTCTCAGAACTGTATTGCTATTGGTTTCTGGTTTGTACTTGTCCACAGTTTGTAATCCTCTCTGGCCACTGGATACGGAGGATTTGTTTTAAGCAGCTGCTGATGAATGTCTGCAACATACAAAGCGCTGTCTTTGCTTCATGTTTACGAGCTATAGAGAAGTATAGGTGTGACCCTGATTTTAAAAATGCTCAGCTTCAGAATCAGAATACTTTATTCATCCCGAGGGAAATTAGGGTTACAGCAGGCAGCACGCTAATGGCGCATGCGCACTTACAAAGGAACCTTCTGACCAACTTTACACAAACATCACATTGGGCAGACATGGACATTATGGACAATGCTGGGCATCCTCTGCACACGGCCATTAACAACCAGAAGAGTCTGTTCAGTGACAGGTTGCTTCTCCCAAAGACAAGAACTAACAGACTTAAAAACTCCTTTGTCCCACACGCCATCAGACTGTTTAACTCCTCCCTGGAGGGGAGAGGGAGGGGAAACAGGAGGACAAAGGAGGGGGGAACAACTAAGCTGTAGTGCCTCTTCACCTCACTGTGCAATACCTTTTGTGCAATACTTTTGTAAATAGTCAACGGTGCAATAGACTCAATACTTGAAATGTGCAATTCACTTGTATTTTTATTTTTATTCCTATTTATTCTATTTATCCCCTTCGTATATTTTATTTATATTGTCTCTGTATTTATATATATGTGTGTGTGTGTGTGTGTGTGTGTGTGTGTGTGTGTGTGTGTGATATATATATATATATATATATATATATATATATATATATATATATATATATATATATATATATATATATTCTGTAACTCTGTAACTTCTGTCGGTGCTGTGCTTTTTTGGAAATCGAATTTCCCAGAGGAACCCACCCGAGGGATTAATAAAGTTCTATCTAATCTAATCTAATCTAACATGTCAGAAAGGTAGGCTGATAGGAAAAAACAACGAAAATACACTACATGAGGTAAGAGGAGGAGAAAAAAAACTCCACTCAGACTGAGCTCCTAGTGGGAGAACAGTTTGATAACAGAAAAAACACCTCAGCACAAAAGCACATGACTATCAATACACCATAGAAACACAAGACAAGCAACAGGGGCGGGTAAAGGGTAAGAGAGAGCCGGTGTAGACAGCGCATCCGGTCCTGCAGCATCTGTGCTGGTCCAGTTGACTGCTATCTTCCCCGGTAGGGCACAAGCATCGAAGGCGTTGGAAAGGGAGAGGGGATGAGTGAGTGCTTATCAGTGTAAGTGTGTGTGTCTGCGTGTCCATAGTTTAGTTGAGACAGTGTCCTTCGGCCTATCAGGCTAAGTAAACAGTCCTCCAGCCAATCCAGGTGTCCTTGCATGGGATGGGAAGAATAGCCGTAACACAGCTTGGTGAAATTTCTGACCTCTTGAGTTTCAAACATTTTTTAAAATGATGTTGTTTATTTTTTCTTACTTTTTTTTACACTAAATTTACTAACCCAAGGTGTTATTCACCCCTACTGAGATTTTCAAAGGTCGTCAGCTCAATTCTCCTGCTTTTGTTGTGCAAACCACCCATTATCTTTGAGGCCTGGCACGTTTACTCAGAGTAGCTCAGATCCAAGGCAGGCCAAACCTCTGTGTTACAACCTTCAGAAATGCCTGCCGTATCTATACAAAATATCCCACACATTGACTGACCTGCAAATGTGTAAGACACATTCACAATATATGGAAACACAAGTCTGTTTTATTTATAAAAAATTGTGTGAAAACAGAATGAAAAGTTGCTAATACAATGACATGAGTGACATGTGTGATCTCCCCAGCGTTGCATGTTCTCTCCTTTGCCTGTTCATGTAAAAATAGCAAAACATAAAAAATTAATTCTGTCCCTCAGTTCCAGGTTGGTTCATCTCTTCATCTTTCTGCCTTTTGTCTTAGGTTACTCTCCCACACAGTCTGTCTGTCTGTGTCATAGTCTGTTTGCAGCATTCAGCAATGCAGTTCCTTGACTCTCACCACAGATCTTCCATTGTGACTGTGTATGTGAGGGAGTGGCATTGCATTACTTCAGCACAGTGCTGTGCATAAAAGCAGACAGCCCAGGCTGGAGAATCATTTCTTCTTCGCATTTCTGACAAGGCACATCAGGATGGCCTCTGTATCACTGCCTCACAGGAAGAACATCTGCGCGCAACAGGCGCGCATCCATTTCCTTGCTTCAGGAAATGGATGAAGCAGACTCTGATGGAGGAGAGGTTTCATTTGTCCAGCAGGCCACTGATACCTCCTCAGAAGAATCTAAAAAGGAGACGGAACAAGAACCCAACATGCCTCCATGGAAGAGGCACCGTGGTACTGGGAAGCCCAGTCTGAGCCACACGGCAAAAGACGGCACTGTGTGGGTAGAGGAGGACATTGGAATGCCCAGTGCAGTAGCAAATCGCTCGTGCTTCACTCGTGCTGGACCCACAGAGTCTGCTAAGGTCTGTCATTGCCATAGTACGTAGGGCTGCTCAATTAATCGAATTTTAATCACGATTACGATCTGGGCTTTCAACGATCATTAAAAATGACTGAGCCGATTATTAGCCCCTCCCTAATTTATCCGCGACACCTTAAAGGCCGGTCCGTGAAAATATTGTCGGGCATAAACTGGTCCGTGGCGCAAAAAAGGTTGGAGACCGCTGATTAAGAGGACCCGAGGGAAGCTCGGAAAGCTAAGCAGAAGTTATTTGGAGAGTGACTGCCGTTGGTTGAAAAGAGAGTTTAAAAAAAAACAAACTTCAGTGGTGTTGCACACTATTTTATATTATTTTTTTAAAGTCATTGTTAACCCTTTAAAGCCGGTCAGAGCAGCACGCTCCGTTTTGCGTAACTATTTTTAAATCCCTGTAGAACCTGAACCGTGTAAGCTAGCGCAATAATTTGTTTTGCATATGAAACCGGAGGAGTTGTACTTACATCTGATGCCATCAGCTTGTCCTCGGTCACGGTTTCGTTCCACATATAGCTTTGCAAAAATTGCATAAAAAGCGCTTGCAGGAACAAAAACATAATATTCCAGAAACACGCTTTGCCGTTCCTATCAGCTGTTCGTAACACTTCCCACAGTGAAATGATGCACATGCTGTTTTCTTTGCAAATTTGCATCATAGGATTGTTTTTTGTTTTTCCTGCAGTATATAAAAATTGCTGTATCTCCAAAATAAAACTATGAAGACACTCAAAATAAATTTCCTGTGGTGGGAAACTATTTTTTGCAACTTTATTGTATTTAAAGTTTTGAGGGATAAGCCCCTTAAATTTCTCCAAGTAGAAATATACAGTGGGGCAAAAAAGTATTTAGTCAGCCACCGACTGTGCAAGTTCCCCCACTTAAAATGATGACAGAGGTCAGTAATTTGCACCAGAGGTACACTTCAACTGTGAGAGACAGAATGTGAAAAAAAAATCCATGAATTCACATGGTAGGATTTGTAAAGAATTTCTTCGTAAATTAGGGTGGAAAATAAGTATTTGGTCACCTCAAACAAGGAAAATCTCTGGCTCTCACAGACCTGTAACGTCTTCTGTAAGAAGCTTTTCCGTCCCCCACTCGTTACCTGTATGAATGGCACCTGTTTGAACTCATCATCTGTATAAAAGACACCTGTCCACAGCCTCAAACAGTCAGACTCCAAACGCCGCCATGGCCAAGACCAAAGAGCTTTCGAAGGACACCAGGAAAAGTATTGTAGACTTGCACCAGACTGGGAAGAGTGAATCTACAATAGGCAAGCAGCTTGGTGTGAAAAAAATCAACTGTGGGAGCAATCATCAGAAAATGGAAGACATACAAGACCACTGATAATCTCCCTCGATCTGGGGCTCCACGCAAGATCTCATCCCGTGGGGTCAAAATGATCATGAGAACGGTGAGCAAAGATCCCAGAACCACACGGGGGGACCTGGTGAATGACCTGCAGAGAGCTGGGACCAAAGTAACAAAGGTCACCATCAGTAACACACTACAACGGCAGGGAATCAAATCCCGCAGTGCCAGACGTGTTCCGCTGCTGAAGCCAGTGCATGTCCAGGCCCGTCTGAAGTTTGCCAGAGAGCACATGGATGATACAGCAGAGGATTGGGAGAATGTCATGTGGTCAGATGAAACCAAAGTAGAACTTTTTGGTATAAACTCAACTCGTCGTGTTTGGAGGAAGAAGAATACTGAGTTGCATCCCAAGAACACCATACCTACTGTGAAGCATGGGGGTGGAAACATCATGCTATGGGGCTGTTTTTCTGCCAAGGGGACAGGACGACTGATCCGTGTTAAGGACAGAATGAATGGGGCCATGTATCGTGAGATTTTGAGCCAAAACCTCCTTCCATCAGTGAGAACTTTGAAGATGAAACGAGGCTGGGTCTTCCAACATGACAATGATCCAAAACACACCGCCCGGGCAACAAAGGAGTGGCTCCGTAAGAAGCATTTGAAAGTCCTGGAGTGGCCTAGCCAGTCTCCAGACCTCAACCCCATAGAAAATCTGTGGCGGAAGTTGAAAGTCCGTGTTGCTCGGCGACAGCCCCAAAACATCACTGCTCTCGAGAAGATCTGCATGGAGGAATGGGCCAAAATACCAGCTACTGTGTGTGCAAACCTGGTAGAGACCTATAGTAAACGTTTGACCTCTGTTAATGCCAACAAAGGTTATGTTACAAAGTATTGAGTTGTATTTTTGTTATTGACCAAATACTTATTTTCCACCCTGATTTACCAATAAATTCTTTACAAATCCTACCATGTGGATTCATGGATTTTTTTTTCACATTCTGTCTCTCACAGTTGAAGTGTACCTCTGGTGCAAATTACTGACCTCTGTCATCATTTTAGGTGGGGGAACTTGCACGATTGGTGGCTGACTAAATACTTTTTTGCCCCACTGTATTTGTGTGGGCTGAGATTTTACTTTCAAAGAAAACACAGTAATGATCAGATAAGCCCACATCAGACACAGTAATGTTTGAAATGCTCAGGCTCTTGGAGATCAGTAGGTCAAGAGTGTGTCCTCTATTATGTGTGGCCTCTGTTACATGCTGAGTCAGCCCAAAGTTGCCCAGAGTGTTACTCAGGTCTTTAGTCCCTTTGTCCTGAGGGTTGTCCACATGGATGTTAAAATCCCCAACAATAATTACACAGTCGAAATCAACACAGATCACAGACAGCAGTTCACTGAGGTCATTAAAAAAGTCTGTGCAGTATTTGGGAGGCCTGTAAACATTAAGAAACACAACTTTGGACGGGGCCTTCAGCTGTAAAGCCACATATTCAAAAGACTGAAAACTTCCAGGAGATAGCTGCTTACATTGAAATGATTCATTAAATAAGACAGCAACCCCTCCTCCTCTCCTGCTCACCCTGGCCTCACTGATAAAACTGTAGTTAGGAGGGGTCGTCTCGATGAGAACAGCTCCACTAAGCGAGTCATGGACTAAAGTAAAACAGTATGTTGGATGTGCCATGCAATGCTCAATTACATGGGTGGGAACTAGTGTGTTAGCGCAGTTAGCTCGTTAACGTGTTGGCCGTCTAGCCCCATGCACGGGGCGATCGGTGGTAGCTCGTTAACGGAGATTTGCCGTGTTGTGGCGTTAAGGTCATTTCAACGAGATTAACCTGAAAGCACTAGTGGGAACACAACGACTATGACTGCACATTTACGCCGACATCATCCTAGTGCAAAGACAAAAACAACAAGCATGCTACTAACTATAGCCGAGTCATTTAGACAGCTGTTAGCACATGATTCTCCTTATGGGGACCTGATATGTTTAATATGCTGCTGAGAATATAGCCCAGAAGAAGCGGATAGTATAGCTTTTATTTTGGAAAGAGACATTTCTCTGTAATAAACTCTCTTTTCCAAAGATGAGTGATTCCTCAATCAGATACAGGGCTCGCAAAATCGCTAGCCCGACATCCTGGGGCTAGCAATTTTTTCAGTCGGGCTACCAAAATCTATCTCTGCCCTGCCCGTCGGGCTATTGTAGGAAGGAAAAATATATGTCAATGCTTTTGCATTCTTTCAGAAATGTAGCTGGGTAATTATGTCATTGGCATCGGTGAGCCACTGTCAATATGTGACATATTGAAATCCCGTTTGAATTTGCGCTTGTTTTTTTGCTTTCACTTTGCAATTTTACAGGTCACCAGAGAACTTCAATCTATACATCTAAAAACCACAGACCAGGCGAGAAATTTGGGTGTAGTGATGGATGCAGACCTAAACTTAGAAAAACACATTAAGACAATAACAAAATCAGCTTACTATCACCTCAAGAATATTTCAAGGATAAAAGATCTGATGTCTCAACAGGACCTGGAAAAACTAGTCCATGCATTCATCTTTAGTAGGCTTGATTACTGTAACAGCATCTTTACAGGTCTACCTAAAAAATCAGTCAGACAACTACAGCTCATTCAGAACTCTGCTGCTCGAGTCCTCACTAAGACCAAAAAAGTGGACCACATCAGTCCAGCTCTGAGGTCTTTACACTGGCTGCCTGTCCGTCAGAGGATAGACTTTAAAGTTCTGATGCTGGCCTATAAAGCTCTGAATGGTTTAGGACCAAAATACATCAGTGACCTCCTAACCCAGTATGAACCTTCCAGATCCCTCAGGTCATCTGGATCCGGTCTTTTATCAGTTCTCAGAGTCAGAACCAGACACGGAGAAGCTGCATTCAGCTTTTATGCTCCTTATATCTGGAACAAACTCCCAGAAAGCCTCAGATCAGCTGAAACACTCAGTTTATTTAAATCCAGGTTGAAGACTCACCTGTTCTCAGCTGCATTTGAATAAAGCACCAAATCCACACTTTTAAGCTTAAATTTCAAAACTTACACTAACTACTGATCTTATCTATTTCTGATTTTATCTGTCTTGATTTTATATACTGTTTTGTTTGTTTGTTAATTAGTTAAGCTTAAATTTCAAAACTTACATTAACTACTGATTTTATCTACTGTTCTGATTTTATCTGTTTTGATTTTATATACTGTTTTGTTTGTTTGTTTGTTTGTTAAGTGGGATTAGAGCTCTGGGTAGCTCCCCAGCTGGGTCTAGACTGGGTCTAGAGAGTATTTTAAATTCGGGGAATTTAAAACAGAAAGTAGCTCGTCCACATAAGGACTGGTAGCTCCCCTTACGATAAGGGTTCAGATCGCGCGAACAGGTGTGGGATTAGAGCTCTGGGTAGCTCCCCAACTGGGTCTAGACTGGGTCTAGAGAGTACTTTAAATTCAGGGAATTTAAAATAGAAAGTAGCTCGTCCACAGAAGGACTGGTAGCTCCCCTTACGATAAGGGTTCAGATCGCGCGAACAGGTGTGAAATGTGTGTGTTTAGTTAGTTTGTTTGTTTGCTTGTTTTAATCAATTTTAAATCATGCTTTTTATTTGTTTTTGTTTCTAATGTCTCTGTAAAGCACTTTGAATCACCTTGTTGTTGAATTGTGCTATACAAATAAATTTGCCTTGCCTTGCCTTGCCTTGCCTTGCTTACCTTCAGGGTCATACGTCACATGAAAACCAAAATAATTCCAAACGCCAGATCTGAATGAGGGTGGGGGAGGTTCATGTTGCAAGGAGAGCTTAACTTCTGTCTTGCTAGCTTGCCCTGCGCTCTTCATTCTGACTATGCTGTCTGTGTTGAGCGCTCAGTGGATCTGCGTTCGACTACTCCGCCTAGGCTGCACTGTCGAGCGCAGATCCACTGAGCGCTCCACACAGACAGCATAGTCAGAAGGAAGAGCACAGGGCAAGCTAGCGAGACAGAAGTTAAGCTCTCCTTGCAACAGGCAAATTGACCCTCATTCAGATCTGGCGTTTGGAATTATTTTGGTTTTCATGTGACGTATGACCCTGAAGGTAAGCGAGTCATGGACTAAAGTAAAACAGTATGTTGGATGTGCCACGCAATGCTCAATTACATGGGTGTGAACTAGTGTGTTAGCGCAGTTAGCTCGTTAACGTGTTGGCCGTCTAGCCCCATGCACGGAGCGATCGGCGGTAGCTCGTTAACGGAGATTTGCCGTGTTGTGGCGTTAAGGTCATTTGAACGAGATTAACCTGAAAGCACTAGTGGGAACACAACGAATATGACTGCACATTTACACCGACATCATCCTAGTGCAAAGACAAAAACAACAAGCATGCTACTAACTTTAGCCGAGTCATTTAGACAGCTGTTAGCACATGATTCTCCTTATGCTGCTGAGAATATAGCCCAGAAGAAGCGGATAGTATAGCTTTTATTTTGGAAAGAGCCATTTCTCTGTAATAAACTCTCTTTTCCAAAGATGAGTGATTCCTCACCAATTCCTCTGACATCGTCTTATTAATCGTTAGCTTACTATGCAAACATGACAAGTGAAATCTCCCGCAGCTTAAACATGTGAGAGGTTGATCGCGCAGAGAATCGCTGAGCTTATGTGAGTGCGCGTGTAAAAGCATTTCAGTTCTGCTGAGCCAAATAAGACAGGTCAGGGTGAAGAAGTGACAGCCAAATAAAAGCTTACCACAAAACGGAGAAGTTATGACAAATCAGACTATAAGGCAAAAAGAAAGTGCAGCTTTATGGTTTCATGGACAAAATAATTTCTGTGGCTGCAATATGACGAGCTATATAACCAGGGCTGCACATAAGTGGTCCACAGGTGCGCATTCGCTGTCAAAATAAAAAACGCGCACAAGGGTTAGGGTTAAATTTAAAAACTGTACTTTTGAGTTAAAATATATATTTATAATTTTAATAAATGACAAATTAAAAAGGCATGAACATTTTTTTTTGTATCGAAAAAATATCGAACCGTGACACCAAAGTATCGAACCGAACCGAACCGTGAATTTTGTGTATCGTTGCACCCCTAATATATATATATTGGGGGTGCTAGTAGGTGTTAGGTTCAGGGAATTTACGCAAATTTGCACGGGGTTAGTAAATCTAGTGGTAGGGACTTGCACCAAGAAAAAAGTCAGTATTTCTAGTGTTAACCATAATGTAAACCAACAAGAGGCCACCAGACAGGAAAACATACAAAGAGACTTTAAGAGAATGCTAACTGCCCCAACAGTACTGACCTAAGCCTAATCTTAAAAGTAGAGAGGGTATCTGTCTTCCGAATCCAAATTGGCAGCTGTTTTCACAGAAGAGGGACCTGAAAGGTGAAGGTTCTACCTGCCATTCTCCCCAACTTTCAGGTAATGAATGGTTAATCTAAAAAATAAACAAAAAAATACTGCAGTGAGTGTCCTGTAAAGTTTTTAACTAATTTTAAATAAACTTTTAAATGTTTTGTGCACTTTGATTAAAAATTTTCAGGGATACGACTTTGTTTTGTTTGATTATATATCGTCTTTATTTTCTCATCGTAGATGGTCTGTTTATATTATTTGTAGAGTTTGTAAATGAGCAGCCAAAATGGTTTTCACTGAGTCAGCAAAACTGTTTCTCCCCACAACATGATTTTCATTGGTATATCTAAGCAACATGCTTACCATGTGGAGATTTGCTAATGGTTAAGGCAAAAAATGTATGCTTTTTGATCTGTCCCTTCAGATTTTCCACAACAT
Source organism: Diplotaxodon limnothrissa (assembly GCF_057381915.1). Classification (NCBI taxonomy): domain Eukaryota; kingdom Metazoa; phylum Chordata; class Actinopteri; order Cichliformes; family Cichlidae; genus Diplotaxodon; species Diplotaxodon limnothrissa. The sequence goes on along the minus strand of NW_028188560.1, from coordinate 990,348 downwards.
GACTGTAAGGATGTGGAGGGGCTCACAAATCAGCAGGTCTGTAACCAGGAGAAGAACTCCAGTTTAGGCCAGGAGGATCCTTCACAGATTAAAGGGGAACAGGAGGAACTCAGTACCACTGAAGAGGAAAAACCGCTTGTACTAATGCAGGAGACTGCAAATTTTCCATCTCGTGAAAAAAGTGACCACAGTGAATCAGAACCATGCTGTGACCAGTGCCTTTCTCACAACTCTTCTGACACAGATGAGGATGAAAGCAAGGATGGTAACTCACACAGAAATAAGTCGGAGCAAATCGTATCAGGCTTGTCAGTTCAAAATTCCAAGACAGCTAAGTTATGTAGAACCTGTGGGAAAAGATTTATTTGGAAGTCAGACTTAACTAAACACATGCGAATTCACACAGGCGAGAAGCCACATTGCTGTAGTAGTTGTGGGAAAAGATTTACTAGGAAGAGTCACTTGAATATGCACATGCAAATTCACACAGGTGATAAGCCACATTGCTGTAGCACCTGTGGGAAAAGATTTACTAGGAAGAGTCACTTGAAGAGACACATGCAAATTCACACAGGTGATAAGCCACATTGCTGTAGTAGTTGTGGGAAAAGATTTCATGTAAAATCAAATTTGAAAACACACATGCGAATTCACACAGGCGAGAAGCCACATTGCTGTAGTAGTTGTGGGAAAAGATTTACTGTGAAGGGTCATTTGAATATGCACATGCGAATTCACACAGGCGAGAAGCCACATTGCTGTAGTAGTTGTGGGAAAAGATTTCATGTAAAATCTAATTTGAATATGCACATGCGAATTCACACAGGCGAGAAGCCACATTGCTGTAGCACCTGTGGGAAAAGATTTACTAGGAAGAGTCACTTGAATATACACATGCGAATTCACACAGGTGAGAAGCCACATTGCTGTAGCACCTGTGGGAAAAGATTTACTAGGAAGAGTCACTTGAATATGCACATGCGAATTCACACAGGTGAGAAGCCACATTCTGTATTACTTTAGTACAGTTGAAAATGCATTTCGGAAACCATCCTACATGCTAAGTTTCATTCTTAGAAAATGGTGATGGCAGATCACATAAACAGTGTTTGGATCATTTAAAAATGAGCATTCGGGAAAAAAAACTTCATTTTGAAAAGGTTTTCAGAAGCTCAGTTTCTTTTTTCACACATGGACAAGAAAAAGTGTTTGTCTCGCAACATGAAATGTTTGCACCTTTATCACATTTTCTGACATCATTTTTTATTGTTTATGGGCTTTGTCTTTACTGAAGTTTCTTCATTTTCTTTGGCATGGCCTCAACAGTGCTTGAGATATTTTTGGGTCTTGACATAAAAGAACTATTTCTCAGAATCACACTTGGAAATATCAGTTTAAAAAAACTACCCGTGTACATGCGGTAGCCTTTATTGAAATCAGTTTTTTCTCTGAAGTTCACAGTTTGAAGGTGTTTAAAGCATGAGACAGTTTACTAACTGTACACTGTTCGCTAACTTGCACACTGCCAGAACTCCTGTTGGGATTTTGTTTTTGTTTTTAATGAATTTATACACTAGATTGACATTAATGGGAAGTGCTTTGTAGATGGAAAGGGAATATTTTAGGGAATGACAATGTTAGGCGGTTGATTCAAGTTCTCGTATTGTTTGTGACCCATATACTTAGGTCATTTATTATTCATATTTTTAACATAGCTTGCACTACTGTTATGTGAACACCTGTTGATACCCAGCTGTTGTTTTGTAAAAGGACCTCAGAAGAGTCCCGGGAGTCTTCATCTTTATTTATCTTGATTGGTGTTTGGCCTGCATGTACTTATGGCGAACACCCTAGTGGGCTTTTCTTTCTTCTAAATCTTTGTTAATCTTGTATGTTCAATAAAACTGTTGGCATCACACTTCACTCATCTCCTGTAGATTTTGTGTTTTGGTTTCAATTGTGTTCCAAAAGCCTGAATCAACATCTTTCCAGCCTATAGAAATTCTGCAAAGCCTTTAAAATTTGCGACCCCACAATCCTGCTGCTCTTTGAAAAACTAACAGTACTTCCAAACGAGCTGTTAAACAGGGCTTCGTGTGATCTGCCTTTTGGTGATCAACTGGTCAGAAAGATTCAACGCATTCAAGTGGATAATCATGCTAACTTCCTTGATTCTTGTCCTCACTTTCCAGGTCCTCAACGGTACTCCATCAATGTCTCCTGAAGTTGTGTGTTTCAGAACAAAAGTGGAGCAAATAATAGCAAACACTGAACACACACCTCCCCTGTCTGCCAAGAGCATGTCTAAGACTTTTCTATACCACCATCAGTGACGTGAAGACAGATTGTTCAATATTAGATTATTCTGTTATTATATGTTACCTTATATATGTAATCAAAGTAGTTGAATTAGAATACTGCTGTAGATCACATTATACCCTTTAATATAGAGTGTGTGAGCTGTATGTAGTTTAGTTCTCATTATACTTTTGAGTTAACAGAACATATTCACATATTAGTTCATTAGATAAATGTGCAGAAATGAAATAGAAGTTGATTTAAGGAAAAGCAGATGCTGGCTTCACGGTGCAGTTGAACGCTGGCAACGCGAGAGCGAAACACGTCCGTAGGTTTGGTTTATGATACGGCGTGTTCCGGTGGTGCGGCCGTGAAGTGCAGTAGTGGTTGGTGCTAGTTTTAGTACATTGGATAGAGGTTTTGACGGTGGTTTGTGGCGTCAGTCGAGTTTTAAGGGCTGCGGTCATAATACAAAGTAAAATTTTAAGTACATAGAGCAAAACCTGGTTTATGATGTCAGGTATAACTTCGGGGATGCAAGCATCACTTTTATGATGCGACTTTGCCCTGTTGTGGCGGTCATAAGCGCAGAGAAAGGGGTATTTTGGTCTATGGTGCAGTGTGCTTTAAGAAGATCTAACAGTTGAGCTCAGAAGTTTCTGTGTAATCTTCCACTGATGAGGAACGCTCTCTGTGTGTCTCACTGATGGTGTAACGCGCTGTGTGTGTAAGGCGCGCTCTGGCTATGTGTGAGGCACGCGCTGAGTGTGTTTCTGTGTGTGAAGTGTGAACACAGTGACAGTGACGGTTGATGTGTTTGATTAGGAGGACATTAGAGCAAAGACACATTTTAGGATCAAAGGTTGATGCCTAGTGTACCTGTGGAAATAATTTTGCCCTAGGAGTGGCGACCCTCCTGTTCGTGGACGCGCGGCCAGGACCGGCGGCGTCCGGGTGCCGAGGTGGTGACTTGGGGAGGTGAGGGCCCCCGCATAGCTACGGAAATAACACTGGAACGGCCGTGTAATCACGGGTTCACATTTATTCCGGACTAGAACAAGACACATTTTGCGAACAAAGGTTGAGTCTAGATTAGTAAAGAAATATAAAAAGGTTGAATTCCTCGTTTCAGTGGTTGAAATTGTTGTGTGCCTGTCCCCTGACGAGTGTGAAATTAAAATAAAGAGGGAATTTGGAGCCACATAGAGATAGACGGGCATAATTGGGTGTATTACTCTGTGGTGTAATAAAAATAAAAAGGAGAGATAGTAAGAGGTGCAGTGGAGAATTATGGAGGAGTACAGAGAGGAATGTGTTGGGAGACTGACGTACAGTTTACGCTGTCAAGGTAGGCGGGTTGCCTGCTTATCTGTTTAACATGTGATGAAAATGAAATTAAATAAATCTCTTAGTGTGTTAATACAGGAAGCTGCGGACCTGGACCAACTGCCCCCACAAGCACAGCGGTCGAAGCAAAATTATAGGTAATGGGAACCACACCCAGCACGAATCAGCAGCTGTGAAAAAGACAGCAGCGAGGAGAGAATTAGAGGAGAAATTAAGAGAAGTTTTAACACATAAAATTGGGGCCAACGGACTTGTGGAGGTTGGGAAGGCGTCCGGAGCATCACAACAAAAAGGTGAAACAAAAACACACAAGCAGAGAAATCTGAGAGAAAGGCTCCTTTTAAGGTAACGCCTAGTTTGAGAAAAGATAAAATTAACCTGCTTTTATACAAATGCACATACACGCAATGAAGAAACAGCTTACACTCATGAACACGTGAAGATTTTCCAGCAAGGTTAAAGAAAAATTAACATACTTAAATGATGAAGTCTATACATTACTGACAAAGAAACCCTCTGGGTTGCAGGACAACAATTTAACTAAAAAAAAAAAAAAAAAAAAAGGAACACTGGTCTAACCAACCAGGCAAGACACAACAAATTTAGTGGTTAAAAGATTCAAATTGTGACATGTTTTCTGTTGATTGATTAATAAAAGTGATTACTGAATGAAAGAAAGTTCCTTTTTTGGGCTTTTAAACATGATCTTAAGAATTTTAACAGGTGCATGTTGTCCTGTCAACTTGGTGGGTTAGGAGTTGATTATATCGGGAGACAAAAAACAAAAAAAAGGGGGAAAGAAGGCTGACACAGGGCCTGGCCCCATTGTCTCCCCTCTGAATAACACAGCCAACACAACATCATTTTCCTGTTCGTTTGTTTTTGTTTGTTTTTGTTTTGTTTTGTTTTTGTTTTTTCTATATATATTTAATTACAGGCTGCTTTGCCGGCCCTGAAAGCCGAGGCTGACTGGACTCCTGCTCTCCCCCATACGTGACACTGACCAAATGCTGCAACAGCTGGACCCACAACAACGACCTGAGAATGTCAACAGACCTGCAGGAATGTGATCTCATGCAGCCGAGACGGAGAGCACTAAACCTAAGGCCCGTTTCACTACACGGGGGAAAATTCCCAGACTGCGTCAGCTGACAGAGCTCAGCTGTGACGAGACGCCCGCCAAGCCCGAATGAAAAGTAAGGCCGAGCGAAAGAATGCTGACCTTGATAACTTTGCATTCACACTGTGCAGGACAGTGATGGACCAACACGGATGATCGGGTGGCGAAAAAGGGCGTGACCGAGACAAGAGGAGTAACTGAGGACAGAAGGCACCTCAGAATGGACAAAAACACAGAAGAAGATGCAGGTTTCACCTGCGGTGAACATCGACACTGGAGAAAGGACTGCCCCAATTGGGGTCAGAACCAGGACGGACTGAATTTTGAGCAGCAGCAGCAGCAATGGTCGCAAACAAACTGAAAAGGAGGGGGGCAGGACCCCAGGGCATGCTTCAGGCCGTGGTTTACCCAGAACACCAGAACAGGAAAGTGATGAACACACACACACACACACACACACACACACACACACACACACGGGAATGCTGATTCACTGAGAAGTGATGCACACACATACACATGCACACGCTTGTGCAATGAAGAGTGATCCACACGCACACACACATACACGCTGATGCAATGAAGAATGCTTTGCTTATGCTGATATGCAAAATGCTGCACACAAACATCCCAATGCATAATTTTTATGAGGAGCCATTGATTACCATTAAATACTTAGAATGTGTTATATGTCACCCAGAGGGCATTTATGTAGATTTTAGGAATAAGGTCTAAAAAAGTTTGGTTATGAAAACAATGTCTGTGCGTGATGTCTGTTTATGGCTCAAGGCCTTGACTGAATTCTTTGCTGTGCTTCACACAGCCCTGATGAGGAACAGTGGCACAGAGTGAAAATGATGAATTAATAGTGTAAGTTTAGGTCGGAGTACGGCATTTTCTGTGATTGAGTTTTAATTCAAGGAGGAACAAAAGGTGTTACGGCACCTGAGGTTCTCATTCCCACACAATATTGTCCCGGCAGGAAGCAAAATGTTCCTGTGAATTTCTGGTTGATTGTTTGGTTTTGTTTAGCGCTAGCTTGATTTTATCAGTGAGCTTTGGCTTGTGTTCTTTCTCGTAAGCGAGAGAGGGATAGTTTTATGCTTGGACATGTCTGCAACGGGCCCTAGTTTGTGTTATTTTAGTAGTATTTTGTTGGTTATGTCTGTTTTCGTTTTTGTTACAGTGCACTGAGATAAGAAAATCTGAGAGGTGTGATCCACCGGTGGTGATATGGTGATATGGTGATATGTTGATATTTTGTGAGTTCATGATTTAACAATCAGCTCTTTAAACAAGGCCTGAAAGATTGAAATTTAAAGCGCTATAAAATATTCTTACAAAAACAGTTGCAAAGTGTGCTTCTCCATGATTGTAATTGGCTTGGGAGAAATTCACTTATAGGGAACACTGAGAAGTTCTGAGTCTAAAAGGATTGCACCGAGTCAATCCGGCCCAAAAAACAACAAGGAATTGTTTTCCTTTAAAATGATGACGTCATCTTGCTGGTGATGAAGGCTCGAATAGGTTGCGCGGGAGACTCCATTATCAGCAACATCTGGTATGAATGTGTATGGAGGTATGCATGTGAATGGACTGTGATGGACTGACGACTAAAAGTTTTGACTGACTTGATACTGAGACAATGACTGCACCAACTTTAGGATTCGTAAATGCCAATAAACAATTCACCCAGCCGACAAGAGAAGGGTGGATGCTTCGCTTTGTTTTGTTTTGTTTTTTCAGGAGCAGGAGGATAAGAGAGACTGGAGGAGGAGACTCTAGCTTCACATAAGTATGAACTGCAGACTTAACACTGTGGTTGCTGATTTTGAGTTACCGATGTTTGCATTAAGAAAACTGTGCTATATTAGCTGTGTTTTGAGTAAGGTATCATGATATATTATTGGGAATGCCAAATGCTACAGTGGAGAAGACTTTTGATACCACTCATGACTGGAATATGTTATTATTAACCATAGCAGGCCACTGTAAAAAGTCAATTAAATTTTATAGAGGAAAATCGCCAAAATTGAACAATACCTATGAATGACTGGCCACATTCAGAATAGAGATATGCAATAATAAACATTGGTCCACGTGATTTAGGTTCTCACTTGAAATAGTAAGTTATTAGATGTAGAATATAATTGACAGGGACATTTGATAGGATGTGGTACTGAAAAAGAACAAGAGCAAAGTAAATAAAGAAAATATTGTGTTTAGTTTGGATAAATTCAAATTAAAATGTACCATTACACTCAGAGGATCAATATGAAATAAAACATATGCAAAATTTGTAGGAAGTACATGACTGATAACTGTTCTGTCCTGAGCGTTTGTTTCTAGAGCACCCACTTGACCACACCAACAGTTTCTCGCCACCGAGGAGGGGGACTTGCAAAAAGAATAAAATAAAAATCTGAGTTTAACAAAACATTTTAAATGTAAATATCAAGCTTACCTTTCTTTTTCCATGAAATGTGCTTGTGGGCACGCCAGCCATTTTGAAAAGGTGGGCAAAACAATTGGCAAGGCCACACCCCCACACATGTGATATAATTTTAAAGGTACTGTTGCCCTCTCTAAGAAACATCAGGAATTAGAGGAGTGGCAAGTAGAGTATGCGAGCTACAAGCAAAAACTAAAATGTGTACTACAGTGTGCAAAAAATGAAATACTGGGTCATCAGGGGGTCATGAGGGACATTTATAAAACTAAAAGTCCCACTAACCTTAAAGTGCACTTGAAAAGCCCACACAAGAAGGTTAACCTAGCTTACCTAGAAGACCTCATCAGGGGGAGCACACTCCCCCTCCTTGAAGAGCTCACCCACTCAACCCGCATCCCCAGAAAACAGCTAACCCCAGATAAGGCAGCGTGATGTATCCCGAGACAACAGGACTGGGACATCTAAATAAAGGTGTGAAACAATCGCCTTCAAAAGGTTATCAATTCACTTCAACGAAAATTAGGACCACTCGGTGCGGCAAGAGTTAATAGTTATTAGTCTCAACACCCAAGGATAACCAGAAGAGCTTGACTGATATGATGGAACTGGGATTTTGTTACACTTAATTTTTTGCAAAACACAAATAAAACTAAATTGAAACTAAGGATTTTCAGAAAATAAAAACTAAACTAAACTAGCAAACAATTGGTAAAAACTGATTAAAACTGATGAAAATTGCAAAACTATTACAACCCTGGTCCAGACTAAGATGGTGTTGGACATCTTCAGGGCAGAAAAGGGTTGGTGTGACCAGGGTGTGGTTTGGCTTGTTGTATGTATATTTGAGATCATATGGCTCTGGATGGACCAGTTACCAGGGCATGGAAGGATGACAGACTTTATTACATGAGGAGAAGGGACATTTTCGGGATCGAAGATCCTCAGGGATGACAAGGCTGGAGCAACGGTACTCGAGAGAAGAATTTCTGATACTTTCTGAGATATGATGTCACCAACCTTCTCTTTTAAGTGTCTAGCTCCAATGAATTGACACATGGGAGTGTGTCAAAACGGGGGAGTTGAGTTTGAACATTATATGGTAAAACTTAAGCATATAATGGGTTAGACTTAGAGATGACTCATTAATTTTTGATTTCTTTTACACACACATAGATTATGATTAGAATAAGTCCTGAACATAATATTTTGAACCAAATTTGAATCATTAGAAGAACAATGGATAACAATATTAGATTATCAAGGCTAGGGAGAGAGGTGTTTTGGTTTTCTGTCTCTTGCAGAGAAAGGAACAGACACCAGACGGGGACCCGGAGATGTGAGGACCCTTCACAGCAGGGACAGATGTAGGGACTGCCGAGACAGCAACTGGGATCAAGTGTCATGACGTTTGGGCTCCTGGAGAAGATGGATCCCACAAACACAGCAATAACCATGAAGGGGTTGGCGAAAACCAGGAACACCAGACCAACGAGGTTCAAGAGGCTCTTGGCAAAAAGGGGGACACGCCGGTGACCCCAAAATACACAGATCTTTGTTTGAAATCGGGGCAGAATAATCCCCAGAACTGTGCAATGACTAAAGGGTGGTCTAACCCCGGAGGTCGAAGAAAGAAGCTGAGAATCACCCAACTGGAAGACACTGGTAGCTGCAGCAATAAAAATAAAGGTTAAAAGCTCCTTAGACAGAGGTTCTAGTCTAAGTACATTTGAAAGGTATAAGGGGGCATTAAAATGGGAGTGGAAAACTGGAGCACCAAAATAAAGCTGTGGGAGAATTGGGGAGTGATGGGAGAGTCATCTGTAACTGCTGTTATGGTTGTAAATCTAACTTTGCTTGCATCTGAACTGCGTGAACACAGAGGTCATCCCACATATGGTCCACCCGTTAAAGGGGGACAGAGGGCCTCAGGATCAAGAAAACTTGGACCTTGCGACCCTGGAGTGCATGTTGTAAGTGATCTCTTTCAGAGATCAAAAGGGGGAATTATTAGATTATTCTGTTATTATATGTTACCTTATATATGTAATCAAAGTAGTTGAATTAGAATACTGCTGTAGATCATATTATACCCTTTAATATAGAGTGTGTGAGCTGTATGTAGTTTAGTTCTCATTATACTTTTGAGTTAACAGAACATATTCACATATTAGTTCATTAGATAAATGTGCATCACTCTGTATCCTTGATCTGCTGGGAATGTGTTACACTGTTTTCTTGACATGCTTAATTGTTGAATCATGAAGAGAAGGTTGTAAGCAGGAGACTCTGTGTCTAAAGACAGGGGAGCTAGATAGACCACATTCCACACCCCCACCTTACAGAAAGCAGAGAAACAACTGCCGAGGTCATAACTTAGGCGCTGTAACAGAGAAAAAATGTGATGTTTTGGCTTTTACGACTAGCTGGGGGCCACTAGAGACTATAAAAAGCTGAGCAACCCGTCACCATTTTGAGACATGTGCCTGACCCTCTGGTAGCATCTCTCCCGTCCGGACGTTGTAATGCTCTGACTGTTGAATTATATGGAAATAAATGATTGTTGATTGAGCATTGATACACCGAGTATTGTCCCTCCTTCAGCCCAAAGATTCAAAGAATTGGGAGAATTCAACATCAAACAAATCTGCGATGGTATTTTCAGATTAAGTTAGCCAATTAAACATCAAAGTGGACTTAATTAATGCAGTCAACAATTCCTTAGGAGGTATCATGGCTCGTGGGGTGAGCTGTGTGGAATTTAACTAGGACCCAAGATGCTGGCAGCTGAGATGCAGGAGAGTTTTATTGAGAAGATGGAGATACAAACAGAAACGGCGGAGGTGTGTAGGAAACTAAGCATAACCTAAACTGTAGAAAACTAACAAAACGAACCTGAAGCGCTAACTGGAGACCCGGGAACATAGAAATATGCAGGGAGGAACACAGGTTGACACAGGGAATTAACGCAGACGAACTAGCAACAGGCAAGAGAACACACAGGGCTTAAATACACACAGCAGTAACCAAGGGATGGGAGACAGGAGGGGAACACACCTGGGACAAATCAGAGCTGACGAGACAGGGGAAACGTAAACTGACCACACTCACATGAGACAAAGACCTTCAGAATATAACAGGAAACTTACAGACACAAAGAACCAGACAAGACACTGAACTCAACAGACAGACTCACAAGCAGACACAGTAACACCATGGACAGACAGTCAATAAATAAATGTTTAATAAAAAATGTCATGTAGGCTATTACAAGTAAACTAGTGTGAAATAAGAGGACTGTTGATCAGCCTACGCTGTGGAAAGCTGTGACTCTGTCACTGACACGTGTGGCATGATGGATGCAGTCATGCTGGGAGAAGCTACGTGAGTGCAGAAACCTCTGATCACCAGACGATCACGTGGTCATCAGTTTTCAAACAGCTCATTGCAGTTTTATAAATCATCTTCAGAGGTTATTTGAACCTTGTCTTTGCAGAGACCTGCAGACCTGAGGCAGTAATGCAGTGATAATGACCAGCACACAGTGTAAGTCATGCTGCAGCTGCCCTGAATCTACAGTGTTGGTTATTCCCACCATGTCTCTATGTTTCTGATCCAGTGTGGACGAGCTCTTTATTCAGTCTGAACTGGTTTTAAAACTAAAATACAATTGATTTGTTATTCATAGATTTTCAGATTTACTCTTACACAAAAAAGTAAAACATTTTTGTTGCCAGATCACACGTATTTACTTCCAGTCCTGAACAGAAGGAAATCGTTTTGATGCCTAAATGACATTTTATGTTCAGTGACAACCTGGTGTGCTTGGGTCCATGAATGCAGTGGTGTCGTGAGTGGGCCCTGTTACAGTCGTCAGTGCCAGCATGAGGTGTCAGTGAATATATTTACACATTACTTCATTTAAAGTACGAGTTTGTGTCTCTGTCCACAGGCAGTCAACCCCGGCTGTGTCCTGGAGGATTTTGTGCGCTGGTATTCACCTCGGGATTACGTAGAAGAGGAAGTGGTCGATGAGAAGGGCAACACGATGGTGACGGGGACACTCAGTCCCAGGATGAAGATCCCAGGCAACATGTGGGTGGAGGCTTGGGAGACTGCCAGGGTCACACCTGCACGACGCAAAAAAAGACTTTTTGATGACACCAAGGAGGCCGAGAAGGTCTGAAGCAGGTCGTTCGTTTTGCCGCATGCGTGTTTTTAAGCCAAACGTGTTTACTAAGTGGATCACAAAGTGTTTTCATGAATGTTTCTGCTGATTTTCAGGATCAGCTTCTGCCATGGGACCGTTTTGGCTCATGTATGTTGAAGCATTTTCACATGTTGATGAAAAAGGATCTGATGCTGTCACACACGATGTTTAACTGACACACAGCAGCTCTCTGTGGTGTGATGGTGTTAAATGAAGAACAACTTTAAACCAGCTTCTATTAATGATCCGGTCGGCTTTATGGGAAAGGGACAAACAGTAACTGGGGTTAGTTGTTTCCTCACCCAAAGAGGGTCCTGGATTTGGACCCGGGCAGGTCTCTGCCAAGCGTTTGCATGTTCTTCCTGCACATATGAAAGCAGAGCTCGGAGCTCCAGTTTGCACCATCACTGAAAATGTTGCCTGTCTTTTAAAGACATTGTTTATCCAAAAAGAGAAAGTTAAAAATAATGCTCACTGATAGTCTTATGACAGATTTAAAGATCTGGGTATGACCGGTCCCTCTGTGAATAACCATCATAGAGAAAGGTCACCGTTTATCTGGAGTCTTCTTCAGAGGCAGCCTGTTGGCTGTGCAAAAATATTCTGTTGATCTGAAAGAGCAAAAAGAAAACAGAAGCCAGGAAGACTAAACTTTTTGGGGGTTTGTCTTTAGGTTCTGCACTACATGGCGATGCAGAAACCTGCAGACCTGGCCCGTCACCTCCTGCCCTGTATACTTCATGCAACTATTCTGAAGTTGAAGGAAGAAGGTAAGTCCTCACCGTTTGGTTGAAAAACACGTTTATATGAAATAAAATCAGGGAAAATAACTCTGAGCCCACAGCAGGTAAATTACAGTAAGACCGAAATACAAAAAACTAAAGATATTAAAATAAGTACTAAGAAAATGAAATGCAACCCGAGATGTTAATGCAGAAAAAAAACCAGAAGCTGCATCTTGGACGCTGCCAGCATAATGCACAGGCTTTTGACGGGGCTCGCACACAAACACAAAGCAGATGATGAAGCATCACCAAATATGTTTCTGTTGTGATATTTTGATACCATGGTAGTAGAGCTGGGCGATAGAACGATAACGATATGTATCGCGATATAACTTTTACTCGATAGAGAAATTAAGCTATCGCGATAGACCTCGCCGCTCTTGTCCTCTTAAAATAAAAAAATTAAAAAATTTTTTTTAAAAAAGGTCAGCCAATCCAAACTAAGTAGCGCAGAGCCGAACCAATCACAGCCGCAGCGTCACGTCGCGTGACTTGTTCAGCACAAGTGCCAAGCCGCACGTGTTTGTTTGGGAAGCAGCCAGCGCGTAATGGAGGAAATGAGTGTGCCGACTAGAAAAATCAACCGAGCGTGACCGAAGAGAAAACAGATGATGGTTCCAATGCCGGAGAGATTGTCGAACGGAAGAGCCATAGAAGTTCCGTAGTGTGAAGGTATTTCGGCTATTTCAAGTCTGACAAAAAACAGAGCAGCGTGCACTGTAAATTGTGCCGAAAGCAAGTCTGGAAATACAATAAACTGGTGCATGCGTCACACTGTGCGCCACGTTATTGTTTCGGTGAAATGAATTTCTACAATACTGTTAATTCTACTCTCTGCAGTGTTTAAATGCTTACATATACACACAGTTACTGTCCCTCCACACATACGACTCGGTTCTGCTTCTATGCCGCAGCTTTGTTTACTTTTTCCCACCGAGGCTTCTAGACTTCTGATTGGCCAACATTTCTGCACAGTTAGGAATCTAGCGCCACCTGCTGCTTTGGCATGTTCATAGCAGCGTTTTTCTTCATTTCTGCCTTTATGTGTGGACGGGATTATTTTTTAAAACGAAAACGGAAAATCTCCGTTTTCAAAAATACCCGTGTACGTGTGGACGTAGCCTCAGTCTCTGACTGGAAGCGCTAATTCGTCATTCGGCTTTTGTCAGACTAAAGTAACTGTTAAAACTCAAATTCAAATTTCAAATTCAAATTTTATTTGTCACGTACACAGTCATACACAGTACGATATGTAGTGAAATGCTTGGACAACTGCTCGTGACCTAAAGAGAACAAAAAAGGAAAAGGCTATGAATAAGATAGGAAATAAATATGAAAAATTAAAAAGGGTAAATTTAACTAGGAAGGAATAAAATATAAATTAAGGTTAAAAATGAAATAACTGTACAACACAAATTAGAATGAAGGGTAAATTTAACTGGGAAGAATAAGATAAAGATAAATATATAAATTAAAGTTGAAAATAAAATAACTGTACAACAAAATACACAATATAGAACTATATAAGAATGTATGAAGAAATCTAAATATAAATAAATATATACACACTAACAGCAGCTGTACAAGTATTAACCGGAAATGAAGAATATAGTGACCAGTGTTGTGCAAAACCAAAGTCCAGAAAGTCCAGTGTGTGTGTAAGAACTGTATGTGTGGGTCAGGACTGTGTGGTGGTGTGATTGAGAGACCGTATCGCCTGCGGGAAGAAGCTCCTCCTCAGTCTCTCTGTGTTGGTCTTCAGGGAGCGGAATCGCTTTCCTGACCTCAACAGAGAGAACAGTCCGTTGTTGGGATGGCTGAGGTCCTTCACGATCTTCCTGGCCTTGGTCCAGCACCGCCTGCTGTAGATTGAGTGCAGGTCAGGGAGCTCGGAGCGGATGGTGCGCTCAGCTGACCGCACAAAACTGTTTGAAAAGCTCAGCTATACAACAAGGAGAGATTGAGAATTTCCTTTTAGTTCTCAGTTTATTTGATATTGACAAAAGTTTGTCAGTTTTGTCTGTTCTTCTGTAAAACAAACTAAGATTTATTTTTAGAATTAATATTTTGTTTCTAAGTGGAATTGACAATTTAGTCTGTTTCGTTTGTTCTATTTTGAAACTTAAACGCTTCAGCGGCTGCCTTTTGTGTAGTTTGCAATATTTGCCTTTATTTATCTGAAAAAGTCTCATGTTCCTTAAGTACATCTACCCTGTTGAACTTATTATGGGAAATAAATATTTAAATAAAAACAAGCTGCTGATTATTTCACATTTTACTTGTGAGCAACGGCACATTTAAATCTTACAAATATAGTTATTTGGCTTATATCGTGATAGATATCGTTATCGCCTGAAATGAAAAAAACATATCGTGATATGAAAAAATCTCATATCGCCCAGCTCTACATGGTAGCATTTACAGGATATTGTTTTTGATGATGTTATACAAAGGACCCTGTTTCTGCAATGCCCTTTGTTTGAACCTCATCTCCTCTTGCTGTGACCCCATGGGCGACTTCCCTTGGCCTGCTGGTCTGGAAAATCCAACAGTTCATCTATATGTAAAGAAGGCACTTAAACTGGAACAGGCATAGCTGCTTGATCCTGCCGTGGAACAATAGGACGGGGTGCAAGCTCTCATGCTCCCAGGACGTGGGGGTGCATTCCTGGAGTGCACACCAGGCTTGCAGCCTGCTAAGGATCACACACAATTGATTATGTGCCTCTGGGTATACATGGTTAAACATTTCCTAATGCAAATAACTACATGCAGTATTCTACCATGTGCAAACTTATATCACTAAAGGATTCTAACTGTCTAGTGTTTAACGGACCTTTCAAAGGTATGTTGAGATTATAGAAGGCCCCTTTCAGAGCTAGGGGGAACTTCCTTATATGGTTGTAACTTGAAACTTGTTGACACACAAACCCTTCTGCCTATAAAAACTGCTGCACAAAGAATAAACTTTGAGTTAGTTTGGGATGACAATTTAGAACAGTCTCCGCGTCTTTTTGTTCTTCCAAACTGCTCCCGGTACTCCGGCCGGTGCCGTAATTAACCGTTGATCATGCTTGAGAATATTTTAATTGTTATAGGAGGATGAACTCTGATGATGAAAGCCCACGCCTCAGAGAAACCCGGAATGGAGTTTCTTACAGTTTCCAAACCAAAGAAGATAAGATGAAGCATACCTGCGCAGCGGTGGGTGATGAGGAGAGGCCGCAGCGTGTCTGTCTTAAAGTGCAAGTTTGTGACAGTTTAAAGCTTAACAAGCTAAGACGCCAAACATCCAGAGCACAAAGACAAGTCAGAGGGCTTTTTCAGACACACACTTCTAAACCGTCGTGCTCAACAGTGTCTCTGCTAAAACTGCGTCTGTGCTCTACCCCTGTAAAGTTGCCTATCGAGTGCTTAATGATAAGGTGCATGGTAGCTGCTTTCCTCTGCAGGTGGATGAAGCCACTGATAGTGACAAAGGAATGACTTCTCTGGTGTATGCCTTATACCAGGGGTGTCAAACTCAAATACACAGTGGGCCAAAATTCAAAACTGGAACAAGGTCGCGGGCTAACATTAATATTTATTGAAAAAAAAATCTTCCTCCAGATTTAAGAATGAATCTCTTCTTATGGACTCAAACAAGTTTTGCTGAAAAACTGAATATGGAACAAGCAAAGTTTAATACTAAACAATATGTATATTAGTTGTATAATACCAGTAGGCCAGCTCTAATAATAATTTGGTATGGCTTCGCGGGCCAAATGTAATTAGGCTGCGGGCCAAATTTGGCCCGCGGGCCAGAGTTTGACACCTATGCCTTATACTGTCATCACTGCCACCCTGCTGCAACTGACTGAAGCATCCTGATGCCAGGCTGAGCATGCATGACGCATGATCCCGCGTGATCCCTTGCATGACCATCTGACTGTTCTTGGTGGAAGTGACTTGACAGAGCTATCGAGATGAAGTTCTCTAACCTGTACAACAACCTGGCCTGTGGCAGTTTGCGTGTCGCCTCCACATTGCCAAAGATCACTAGCATATCCAGACACTTCCTTGGCCAGCATTTAGTGTTGATGTCTCTCCCACTGAATATGCCTGGGTAATTTTGGGCTGGCATGTTCATTAGAGGCAACCAGAACCCATTGCAGCTGGATGCTGCATTTATCTATGAATGGAAAGAAATTGCTCAACAACAGATCTGCAGTCTGTGCTCAGACAGGTGACTGCTTGCACCTGTCTGAGGTAATACTGTCAAGCACCGTCATTATAACAGTCTTGTACTATACATACAGTGTATATATGTGTTTTGTTTCTTTCTTTCTTACTACTATTGTACATCAGTAAAGTGCAGGAGCCCATTTTTCCAACTAGATAAAAGTCTAATACAACCCAAGAAAACAGCTTAGCCATGAATCACACTTTGTAATATCTGTGTTTGGATATTACAAAGTGATTTTATTAAACAAAATGGCCTATTAAGGTTAAATATGAGCTAAATATGATATTGTAGTCCATTCGTAAGAGTGTTTTGAAGTGCTTATTTTACTAGGTGACCTCTGTGAGGCAAACATACAAAATGCTGTATGCTATCTGTGAGGCTCATATGCAATTTCTTAAATCCAAATCAAATCAAAACAAAGCTTTTTTTTTATGCAATGTAAATATACATTTCAAAACAATTCATGGCAACAGTTGCCAAGTCATGATGATGTCATGGGCTCCATTCCCCAAATTCCACAGTTAGGTTTGATTTTGAACACTTCAAGACAAACTGCAGACAAAAAAACTAAGAAAAGCAGTCACAAAACTCAAGATGAGTGAAGGAGGCCAGCTGCCATACAAGTCGAGCTCAGTAAATAATGAACTCTGTTTGGAGGGACAATTTTGTGATGCAATCATCAAAGTGGAGGATGTTGAATTTCCGGTCCACAGGATCATCCTATGTAACTGTACGCCGTACTTCAGGTGAGTTGCTTACCTGATAATGTGAAGGACAGTTGACTGATTTATACCTGTGAAAAATGTAATTCATGGTCTTAGTTGGTGAAACAGTGCCAACCAAAAGGAACAGGTTGAATCATAAAACTTTTCTGATAGAAAGACTTTGTCACGGTCAACTGACAGATACACCCAAAACATAATGCAAACATTTGCAGATTTCATCATTACCTTCACAGAGCTCCAGATTCCACTTCAGTAAATGTGCCATTTAAAAAGCACTGTGAATCACTTGGTGATTGTGTGAAGTCTAATTGAAGTGTTTTATTAAGTTACATTAATATCTTCCCCACTGTTATTGAGACAGTAAGACACACCAGACTTCCTGATACTAAAAAGGTTGAACTGTGTTATACAGTTATACGCTGAGCAAAAGTTTTGAGTTGCCTCTCATTTTTTTATATTTTGCTTTGAAACAGATGATTTTTTAAAAGTCCACTTGAGCAATAGTTCTGTGTTTTTTTGAAGACTTATAAAGGTTTGGTTTGGACATTTTTCACCCTTTTTAGTCCAGTGCTTGTACCCGATCATTTTCAGAGGAATGGTTTCCTCATCCTCATCAGAAATGGTTTCATGGTTCATGTAAAACCTGTTAAAACCAATAAATAAATGTTAAGAAAAAAAAAGAAAAGAAATGGTTGTGGAAGGGAAACAGAGACTGTAATTAAGCAACATGCACTGGAACTTCCATAAGGAAAGGAAACAGACTGAGGTATGCCAAATTACGCAATAACTAGACTAAATATCAGGGTAAACTGGCCCTATGGAGTTGATTTCAATATTTGTCATAGAGGTACAACAGTGAGTGTTTAGAGTTAACTTTAAAGCACGGTGGAGGCTCTGTCATGGTGTGGGACTGCATTGTGTTTGGCAATAGCTTCATAAACATGCTGCCAATGTAATAAAGACATTGAAAACCCAACAATCAAGTGCACTAAACATGTACAAACTCTGTTTTGGAGTTACTTGGAGTACTTGTGCATGACATAGTTTATTATCTTGTTGCCTCCACACCTTTTAATATTCTCTACTCTGTCTCCATCTCTACCCTCAGGGCTCTTTTCACCCACTGCAGCGACCCAGACAAACAGGTCTTCAACATACCTGGCTTGTCTTCTGAGATGATGGCACTCATCATTAACTTTGCATACACCGGCTCAGTTTCCATAACGGGGGAAAATGTAGTGGAACTTCTCATGGCAGCTGATCAATTCAATGCAATGGACATTGTGAAACTCTGCTCTGACTTCCTCGGGGAGCAACTGTGCCCAGAGAACTGCGTTGGCATTTGGCAGTTCACAAAAGTATGCTTATCACCCGAACTACGCACCAAGGCCTACCACTACATCATCAGTAACTTTGAGCAGGTTGTTCTTGAGGAGGAGTTCCTGCACCTAACTGTGGAGGAACTTGCTGACATCCTTGATAGAGAGGACCTCAATGTGTGGGAGACCACTTTGTATGAAGCGCTTACAAAGTGGATTAGCCATGTACCTGTACAACGGAAACAACACCTCACCGCTCTGTTGTCCAAGGTCTATAAACTTTCATTACTACATTTAGTTTGGACTTAAATCTTCAGCATTTAAGTCATAGATTGAGTCGATCCATCTGGGTATAAGGATGCTTTAATATCTTGAGATTTTGCTCTTTTCAGGTGTAGCCAAACCACATTTAAGAAATTCTCTTCAAGAGCATTAAAACCGTATCAGATCTCTACACACATACTATAGAATAAATTATATTTATTAAGTATAGTTGCTAGGGCTATGACTAAAAACTGTCCCTGTTGACGAAAAGGCTAATGGTGTCTGACTTTGGTCGCTCTCTTGCTAGCAATAAGAAAATTAAACAACATTAGGAGCATTATCCTAAAGAAGCTTGAGTTTACTAAAACTGATGTAGTTGAAATTCATAGTCACATTCTCTTCTGTCATCTCTCTATAGGTCCGACTGGGATTGATGACGTCAGACTACCTAAAGGACAATGTGCTGTCTAGTGAGCTGGTGGAGGCCAATTCTGAGTGCCTGTCCATGATAAGTAATGCCATCTTAGACATACATGATCTAGGAAGCAGACCCTTCATGTCTGCCTTGTATCACCCTCTTGCTCGTCCCCGCCTGCCTCATTCCATCCTGCTGGCCATTGGGGGGTGGAGTGGTGGTGAGCCAACTAACGGCATCGAGGCCTACGATTGCCGGGCTAACCGCTGGGTCAACGTAACGAACAACCTCGAGTGTCCTCGTGCTTATCATGGAGCCGCCTTCCTCAACGGGTACGTCTACTCCGTTGGTGGCTTCGACGGGGTGGAGCATTTCAACAGCGTCCGTAGGTTTGACCTGACCACTCACGCCTGGAATGAGGTGGCGCCCATGCACTCCCGCCGCTGCTATGTGAGCGTGACTGTGTTGAACGGGTTCATCTATGCCCTGGGAGGCCACGACGGGCATGTACGACTCAGCAGTGCAGAGCGCTATCAACCTGAAATCAACCAGTGGAGTCTTATTGCACCGATGCACGAACAGAGGAGCCACGCCAGCTGCACAACACTTAACAACCGGGTGGGTGAAGTAAAACAGTAGCAGAGAAATAGAGTAGGGTCTAAGGCACACAGGCCTAGAGACCTGTCAGCAACCTTTGGTAACAACCAGTTGCTAGGGGAAAATGTGTACTCCTCAGCTGGTTAGGCAGTGGTTGTATGAAAGACTCTACAGATTTCTACAGCAAATAGTTTGAGTATTTGCAGTAAGTCAGAGTACTCCATGCAAACCTCAACAGTCTGCTTACGACCAAAGGAAACACAAGGAGGCTTGTGGTGCAAAACCTTCCTGGTTACAATTTCACAGTAGTGACAGCCATCAACCTCCAGCAACCACTTGCCAACCAGTCAGGGAATACACATTTTTACAGTGAAGCGAGGTGCAAGATAGGTCACAAACTGGTTTCTATGTTCATGTTTTCAAATTTAAAAGTATAGTTTAAAAAGTTGAAAAATATACTAATATATATCTATTTTGTTTCTAACTGATCACAAGTGCATCTTTGCATTTATGTACAGTACTTTATTTGAGTTGACTTGTCAACTAAAATATAACAGATATTAAAAAAATTGTAAAACACACACATTTGTTAATTGTCATATTTTTCAGTTGGACACTTGGGTACTGAGTATCGGTCTTACTTCACAAATGATGTGGAAACATTTCACTTACAGGTAACATTGTTTCCAACTGAAATCTAAGAAATGTAAAAATTTTTAATGTCCCTTTTTTGTTTTCAGATTTACATTTGTGGTGGACTCAATGGCAACGAGTGTCTGCAGACAGCTGAATATTACAACCCAGAGAGCAACCAGTGGACGATGATCAGTCCCATGAACAGCCGCCGCAGCGGGATAGGTGTCATTGCATATGCGGATCATGTCTTTGCAGTAAGACCACAAAGTAGTGCTGACACTCACGTAACATACAAATCAAATCTGTAATGTGCTTTGATCAGCAAGGCTTAACACAGATTTGGCTGACACAGAATTTGGCTAACTTTGTTTTGTATTTATCAATGATCAGATTCCTATCCTGACCACAGGTTCAGAGAAGGCATTCTTACTCATTCTATGTATTAATTTAACTGATTAGTGATGTTTCTGCCTCTCTTTTTTTTTTCATGTGCCTCATTCCCAAAATGTTGTGTCTTTGATGATTTCACATTTCACTCAGTACAACAGAAATACTTATTCAAAACCAACATTGTCATCCTCATCGTTCCATAGAGGACATATGTTAGAGACAATTTCAAACTTATCCTGCAATACCTTTAGAAAAATGAGGGAATAAGCCAAGTGATTAGAACTCATCCTCTGGGGACGGTAGGCCTTTTAGCTGTAAATTTATCTTGCTATTTGCCTTAAAACCACTTATTTAGTTGTTTTGCAGCTGCACCCTTTGGTAAAAAGCAAAGATTTTAGTCTCACCTTCTGAGACACACTTCTTTATTTAGCTAGCTACCGTTTAGTATTTATTTTCTATTCAGACTAAGTCTCTATTCAAAAAAAGGAAAAGTTATCATCAGCAGAATGCAGTGACCTTACCCTGGTGCTGACCTCAGGGTCTTTGATCAGGCTTATAGGCACTTATAGCCTGTCAGGGCTACTTTAATCTGTTATAGGAAGAAAGGACTGGAACTCAGTGTTCCTTTTTGGACTAAAGGCAAAAGAGCTGTGAAGACATTTATACTGAAAACACAAATACTTTTTGTCGAGGGCTATTCATCTTTGTTGATAATAGCGTGGTGTAATAGACAACAGCACTTTAATAGCTGTAGTTGAGGCTTGAGTGAAAAAAGGTCTCATACAGACTTCCACAACAGCTGGCTTCTACTTTATTTTACTTTCTCCTTTTAATTCAGAAGTCATTTTCACACACCACTGCACCCTGATCTTTTCTAGACATTCCCAACAAATGCGGGCCTGTGAAAATGCAAATACTGGGACGTTAATGGGCCTTTTTTAAACAACTTTTATGTGTAAACTCCATATAACAGCATGAGAATATGTCAGGTAGCTGTTCGCTTTATCCAGGTAAAACCCTAAACCAATCAGAGTATTTCCAGTAGTCAGATCACACCTAAGGTAAACAATTTCCTTGTATCTGCTACATATTAAGGGCAACTTTGGACAATATTGCAACTTAATTCTTCCGTCACTTTCTGGAGTATCTGTGCAAAAGCAGCTAAAGACATATAGCAGGTGCATTTTCTTACAGGGGTACGGTGAAGCTGGTTACACTTACATTCAATCATTTGAGCCACGTATTTACTTTTAGGTTGGTGGCTTCGATGGAAACAACTATCTGCGCACCGCTGAGGCTTACAACCCGCATACCAACACGTGGAACCTCGTGTTCTCTATGCTGACCCCCCGCAGCAACTTTGGCATTGAGGTAATTGATGATCGCCTCTTTGTCGTCGGGGGTTTCAATGGCTTCACCACCACTTCGGACGTCGAGTACTACACCGCTTTAACCAATGAGTGGTATGAGGCGTGCGACATGGATATTTTCCGCACAGACTTGAGCTGCTGTGTGATGTCCGGACTTTCCAACCTGACTGAGTACACCTTTCCTCGTGACTTCCTGCCACTTGAGGATGTTCTGAAATTAGCAATGGAGTCAGCAGAGTCCACGTAAAATCTTTAAAGTGCAGTACTGCCATGTGTCAACATCTGAGTCTCGAACATGAAGGACTGAAATAAATCTTTAGAGCATTAAACTGCTGGTGAACTGGACATTTTATGTATGTATCTCAAAAACTTTCAGTAGGAGAGCCTGCACTGTAGATACTGGGTTTTATTAAGAGAATGCAATTGCAACAATAACAAATTGAAAAGATTTTTTCATTCCCTGTAATGTATGGCTGCTGAGCAGCCATACCAGACATGCACACAGGGTGACCAGATCACAATAAGCCGCATGTCGGACTTTTCAACTCTTGCTAGGTAAACACCATAAGAATAAAGGGAAGTTTTCACTCTCCCTTGTTATTTCAGCTGCGGTTCTGTCTGGTAACAGTCTATAGGTTTGAGTAAGGATGTATCCAATATTTTACAGTTGTACTAGCCAATACCCAATAAAGCAATTCTTACTTTTATACCAAACTAGTCAGTCTCAGCTTAGTCAATTTACTCTTTCACAGTAGAGCCTATTTTCTGAATAGTCTTCTGTCTAAACTCAAGATTAAAGAAAAAAAAAATCTTAAAATTAACTAAAAGCGAGGCTGTCTCTGCACTGCACAAACCAAACACAAAATGTCGGCATGTTAGCCAATATTATCGTGCACCCTTAATTATAACACTGGGCTAACCTGGCCAAATTACAAACAAAAATCAATCACAACCAACATGGACTGTAGTAGCCGTGGAAGGAGAGAGGAAGTCCTTTCCTATAGTCCATCTGACCATATTGGCTTTACTGGCCAATAAAAGCAGTCCACTCAGCCATGCTCTTCTTGTAAGATGATGTGAGATCTCTCTCATGGATTTTGTCCAAGAGAACCTCCGTCTGTATGACGGAAAGCAGAGTGGCTACACACTTTGGGTATGTAAGGTGAAGGGTGTAATAGTAGGCCATAAGGTATAAAGCACCCTCGGTAACCAAGTCTTTTGGAAATGTGGTTATTGGCACATCTCCTACCGCTAGGATGCAGTTGGATGGACTCACAATCAGGACTGGGCAGGAGAGAGGACGTTTCATCAGATAGGTATTAGGGTCTTCTTGGTCCTTTAACACATAACACAGACATACTTTTGTAAGGATGATGCACTTTTGTTTCAAACACATAACTAAAGCTAAATTACAACAAAAGTTGAGGTTCTGAGAAAACACATCTGAAATTGCTACTTTTAATTATTCTCGATGGAATTACTGTTCACATCTGTCTAGCCTTCCTGAAAAACAGAAAACCAAGGCTACATTTAATTAGGTATCATTGAGGTGATAAAAATGTGCTACCACGTAATGCATCCATGTTTGTATTTACTGGTCACAGAGATCTAACCTGTGAGAACCCTCATTCCAAAAATGTGTTTTAGGTGCCTTTTGAAGGCTTAGAACATATAATATGTGAATATAAAATACTTTGGCACTCATCAGAAGCATTTTTTAATACTGTTGTCCCAAAAAGAACAAAAACAAAAAACAACTACTACATTTTACACAACTCACCTCAAGGACATGCACCAGAGCCTCACTCGCATCCCGTGCCCTCTTTGGAGGAGCAGAGGTGGATGGGAAGAGTGATGGCAGCACATGTAGGATCTCAAGAGCCTGTTCAGCTATACAGAAAAAAGAATCATCATCTCATTACCACACTTAAACAAAATCCTCAAGCATGTCCAGCAAAATCGCTGGACATGCTCGTAGGCAAGAAGTGAAGCAGCACATGGCGGGGAGAAATGAGGGGTGAGAACAGACACAATTTTGCACCGGAGGTTTTCGGGAAGCTTTTATTTTGGTATTTCCGTTGATTCGTACAATAAATTTGCATATTAGCCTAAACATTTAGGTTTAACATTTAACATTTAGATTTAAATATAATATTTAGATTTAATATTTAACATTTAGATTTAATATTTAACATTTGATGAAAAGTTACAAATATTTTACTAAATGTTGTAAAAAATTACTCGAAAAAACATGTTTTTGTAAGGTTTTGAGCTAAATGTGGAAAAATGTTGCCGTTAATTTCAGCATGTTTCAGTTTACAAACGGCGCCCCATAATTATCAGACTATTTTTGCCGATTACTGCTCACAATTTCTTTGTATTTTGACTTCAAACAACATTTTTTTTTGCGATTAAGTGTCAACAGAGATACAGAAAAGTGGTTACACCTAAAAAGCAAGGTCACTGAAGGCAGCGGTGTGGTTGTACAATGGTGCTGTAACCTTGTCCTGTCACCAGGGGGCGACGTCAAAATATCTGCTGTTGTCTTGTTGGCCCTTGGCTTACGGTGCATTCCAGATTGAGTCGGAAGTCGGAATTCCTGAGCTCCCAGTAGTAATTTTCATCTGGAACTCCCCCTCAACTAGTATTTCCTTCTTGGAAAGTCAGAGCAGGCAGCCTCAACAATCCAAGATGGTGACAGAGAACATAAACATAATCTGCTCTGTCACTCACCTGTATTTGTGACTCATGATATAAGCCACATGCTAAGCACTTACCACATTCTATCAATGAACGTGCTGCAGCTAAAATAAATCCCATCTTACTTTGCTTTTCTGACTTTCCTGCTGGAATGCACAAACTCGGGAATGACGTCACTGCCAAAAAGGACCACAGACATCAGAACATTGACACAGCTGCCAGGTTGGAAAAGTGAAGCAACAAAACAAAAAAACTGTACTCCATTTACAGGCCACCAGGGGGCGACCCCTGCGTCTGTAAAAGACTTCTGGCCCTATAGAGGTCTCTGGGACCTCTGTGAACAGTTCCCTGATGTGTTCAAGGGTTCAGTTTCTCATTTCAGAACACAGCTGAAATGATCAAGACTCACTGAAGGGGTGTGAAATGTGTCTAAATCTAGGGAACAGAGGCCTGATCGACGATATGTTCTGCAGACTCGTGTCTTTGTTCATAAACAGAAAAATGAAGGTAAAACACAAAGGCTTCCTTCAGTTTGACCTCTCAAAGGTCAAGGTCAGTCCAGTCTAACATGTTTTACTTTAACATGAAACGCTGCTATGACCGAGTCTCAAACAACAGAAAATCCAGAGTCTGCTCATCAGCTAACGACTCTGTTTTATGCTGTCGGTGGGTTAAATATCATGAAACGCCTCATTCAGTCAGCTGCATGTTCTTTAGAACCAAACTGGCTGCTCGAACTGATGAATGATACCACACTGAGCTCTCTGCAAGGGAACGAATGAGCTCGATTCCCTAAAATATCAGCCAGCGAGTCCAAACACACTGATTTTTACTAACGGATAAAATGATGTTAACTTTTCTATCAACTTCTTTTGCTCGTTATCACCTTATTAACTGTTCGGGGGTGAGAATGAAGCCTTGTACAAACTCTGGGTAAAGTAGTGTTTAGAAACGAGAACACTGAACGGGAAGTTAAAACACATCATAGACACCTCAGCTTCACTACTGGAACTTCAACATTATGCACTACACACTGTACAGTAATGCCACTGTCTTGCACATGTCTCAACTCTGTATATTTTTATATATTTTATTTTATTTTTACTCTATTTAATTTGTAAAAATGTGTATACACACACACACACACACACACACAGAAAAACATTTAGTATACACATCCAGAAATGCATATACTATTATATATTGTACATATATTTATTAGTTTCAGATTAGCCATCCTTGTATTTTGCTTTGTTTACGTTATTGTATTTGCACAACTCTGTTGCTTGTGAAGCTCGCACACAAGAATTTCACTCACATGTACTGTACCAATGTACCTGCACATGTGATGTGACAATAAAAGTGATTTGATTTGATTTGATAAAAGAAAAAGGCGCAGCGGTGTTCCTTCTCCGAGTGGGGGGGCTTCTTCCGTCTCCAGGCGTCTTCAGGAGTTTTTAAGTTTCCTTGGTGTAGAGGCTAAGCCTACGCTTGAAGCCACTGAGGTGGTCGTTAACGGGGGTGACGCGATGTCACTGGTATGCATGAATGTTCACAGTCCAATAAATCCAGCAGTATGTATCTTGTCATTTTTGGTCTTTATTCCGTATCGACATAGCATAACAGCGCAACAGTCACAAACTGTTTGCCTTCTCAATGACACACCTGATGCCGATTACGTGCGTCTACCTTAAATACCTTTACATTACATAATCAAAACAGAAAAAGGTAACCTCTAGTGACCACATAAGGTATTAACCCAAGAATGGCTCCTACACCCCGGCCCCTAATTGAAATGGCTATCAGACATGGCAATTCTAATCACAAAGAAAATAAGGAGCCACTAATAGAGTCTACTTTAGACCTATACATTCACATAAATAAACATAAGTAACACACTTTTAGATTACAGTCTCATGTAACAAGCAAAGTTTGGTTACAGGTCTTTCCAGAATATTAGTCTTTGTTTTTAAACGTGCAGATCGCACGAGTCCTTTTTTGTCACAAATGGCTTCCAGAACTCTTCCAAGTGGCCAGGAACCACGCGGTGCAGAAGAATCCATTATAATGACTATATCTCCAGGTTTTAGATTCTTCTTCTTTTGGTTCCATTTTTGTCTCTCCTGTAACAAAGGCAGGTATTCGCGTATCCATCGTTTCCAAAAAAGGTCTGAGATGTACTGAGCCTGTTTCCATCTTCTCTTCAGATACATATCCTGAGGGTCAAATAGTCCGGGTGGTAAAGATGGTTTTCCTTTCATCAGGAGGATGTGATTTGGTGTAAGTGGCTCTAGGTCTTTTGGATCATCAGAAAGCTTTGTGATGGGTCTGTCATTTAAAATTGCTTCAATTTCACATAGAACCGTATTTAAGCCATCGTCGTCCAACTGTTGTTGCTGAAGAACGGATCTCAGAATCTTTCTGATCATACGAATTATCCGTTCCCAAATTCCACCATGATGTGATGCTCCAGGCGGATTAAAACTCCATCTTATTCCAATGTGTCGCAAAGCATCCGCTATTTGGGTATGTTTCAGCGATTCAAGAGCCTCCCTTAACTCTCTGTCTGCTCCGACAAAGTTGGTTCCATTGTCCGATTGGATGTGAGCGACTTGACCTCTTCGACTCACAAAACGACGCAAAGCATTAATGCAGGCATCTGTGTTTAGAGAGCTAGCCACTTCCAAGTGCACTGCTCGGCTGGCTAAACAGGTGAAAATGACTCCATAGCGTTTAGCTGTACCTCGTCCTCTTTTCACTTCAATAGGTCCGAAGTAATCAACCCCGACATTGGTGAATGGTGGGTTATCTGGCAAGATTCTTTCCTTGAGTAAATCTGCCATCTTTTGCTCCAAGGCTTTTCCATGATATTTCCTGCAAAAATTACATTCTGCGATAACCTTCCTTACAGCTGAGTTGGCCTTTGTGATCCAGTATCTTCTCCTTAGTGTGGATAAGGTGTGGTTACGACCGCTATGACCAAGCTGTTGATGAATGTGCTTTAGGATGAGACTTGCTACATGTTGATCCTTTGCAAGAACAAAGGGATGCTTTATTTCTTCTGGTAAGGAGCCCTTTGTCAGTCGTCCCCCAACTCTTAAGAGGCCTTTATCGTCAAGATAAGGATCTAATCTATAAATTGAGCTGTGCCTGCTCACAGAACCTTTCCCACTTGACAACGTAGCAACCTCCTCTCCAAATCGTTGTTGCTGGCAAAATCTAATAATGGCAAGCTCAGCTTCCAGAAGATCCTTTGAAGATAGTCTGTACAGTTGCGTTTTCTTTACTTTCTCCTTTGTAGTACCTTTACAAATTGGGTTATCTGAGTAAGGTTGCGGTCTTTTTTTCTTATTTCTCATTGAACGAAGGATTTCCTTCAGTCTAAGGAACCAAGCAACAGCAACCTTGAGCCTTCTCCAGTCTGAGAAGTACACCATCAATTGACATGTAGCATCTAGCAAGTCTTTTACCTGAGTAACATTTACTGTGGCCTCACCTTTGACTTCAGGGTCCTCTGGTTCTAAGGAGCATTCCATTAAATTGGTTGGCCAATCACTTTCCGGCTTCTGCAGAAAGCTTGGTCCTTCGATCCAGCGGCTGCTATGAACAACGTTCCCAGCCTTGAGCCCTCTTGTAGCATCATCTGCTGGGTTTTTCTTCGAGCTTACATATCTCCATTGTGATTGTTTAGTTGCAGTTGTAATGAATGAGACTCTGTTTGCCACAAAGGTAAGGAATCGTTTATCCTCATTCATTATATATTTTAATACAGATGTACTATCTGTCCAAAATATAGATTGCTCGAGTTTCATTCTCAACTGAGCCCTTAACATGAGATCCACTCGGACGGCAACTACAGCAGCTGTTAGTTCCAGACGTGGAATAGTGACAGGTTTTAGAGGTGTTACTCTTGCCTTGCCCATCAAGAACGCGACGTGGATGGATTTCCTATTATCTTGCATGCGCAGATATGACACGGTTCCATATCCAGATTCACCAGCATCTGAAAAATGGTGTAGCTGTGCATGTGAGAGAGGTCCAAACTCTCTTGGTTGTATACACCTTTTAACCTTGAAATGGGAAAGCATTTGCAAATCACTGAGCCAACCTTTCCACTTTTGCAACATGGTTTGGGGTATTGGTTCATCCCATCCCAGTTTCCTTTTGCAAAGCTCCTGCTGCATTCCTTTGGCAGGCAGCAGGACTGGTGCAAGAAATCCCAATGGATCGTAAATGGAACTTGATATTGATAACATTCCACGCCTAGTACAGGATTTTTGAGGGATATCCATTTTGAAGTTGAATGTATCAGTTTCCACGCACCACTGCAAGCCCAGAGCTCTTTCTACCGGAAGTTTGTCTCTGTCAAGATTTAATTCTTTCAAGTCTTTAGCCCTTTGCTCCTCAGAGATACTTTGCAACAGGGTGCGATTGTTACTGACCCACTTGGTCAGTGTAAATCCTCCCCTTTGACTGTGCTGAAAGATCTTTGACCAAATCGACAGCATCTGAGGTGGAGGCCACACTCTTTAAACAGTCGTCCACATAGAAGTTCTCTTTCAGCGTTTCACATACCTTGTCTAGGAATTCAGTCTTATTGTCCTCAGCTGTTTTTCTCAAAGCGAAACTGGCGCAGCTAGGGGAAGATACTGCACCGAACAGATGAACAGTCATGCGAAACTCAATTATGTCCTTGCTCAGATCTCCATCTGGCCACCATAAAAAACGCAGAAAGTCTCTGTCTTCTTTGGCAACTTTAACTTGATAAAACATTGCCTTTATGTCACCCATAAATGCGACTGGATCCTGTCGAAATCTAAGCAAAACCCCAAGCAATGTGCTTGTGAGATTAGGACCTTGTAAGAGCTGCTTGTTTAATGATGTCCCCTGGAATGATGCCCCACAGTCAAATACAATTCTTATGGATCGTTTTCTGGGATGGTAAACTGCGTGATGAGGAATGTACCACTTCTTTCCATTTTCGCAAGACAGCTGCTGTGAAGGTATTTGCTCTGCATATCCATTACTTATCATCTCGTCCATAAAGTTTTTATATTCTTTATGCAACTGTTCATTGTTGAGAAGTTTTCGTTGTAGACTTTGCAATCTTTGTTTAACTATGGAGAAATTGTTTGGCATCTTTATGTTATCCTTTTTAAAAGGTAACTTCAAACAGTAGTGTCCGTCTTCCATTGTTGCAGATTTTTCCATGATCTTCATGAACTTAAGGTCCTCCCTTGACAAACCCTTTTCCTCTGTAACCCTTTCATTAAAGTCATAGTTATATTGACTTTTCAGCATCTCCTCCAGCTTACAAACAGATATCCTATTTACAACTGTTGGTGGGTGCTCGCTGTCCAAGTTGCTTTTACCATCTTCCATGGGCCCATTTATGACCCAGCCCAATGCTGTTCTTATAGCATATGGGCCATTCCCCTGGCTATGAATGACCTCCCATGGTTCCAATAACTTGGGAGCGTTGCATCCAATCAGCAGGTCCACATTAGCCATTATGTGGGGAATTTGAACCTTTGACAGATATGGCCACCTGATCAGATCTTCTTCCTTTACAAAGTTATCCGTGGTGAC
Organism: Diplotaxodon limnothrissa; assembly: GCF_057381915.1. Lineage (NCBI taxonomy): Eukaryota > Metazoa > Chordata > Actinopteri > Cichliformes > Cichlidae > Diplotaxodon > Diplotaxodon limnothrissa. Next base: position 959,909 of record NW_028188560.1, on the reverse strand, counting down.
AGGCATCCTTTCCTGTGTTAGGATTTCTGGAAGTTCATAGAAGGCATTGCTGCCTAAACCAGAAACTTCAAGACCAGTAAGTGAGTGGGCAGAGACGACCTTTTCTTGACCCATCGTTTGTAACAGGAAGTGAGTTCTTTTGCCCACAAGATTTAGCTTTTGCATGAGGTGCTCTGAACAGAAGCTAGCTGAACTGCCAGGATCTAAAAAAGCATATGTCTGTATGACATGACTACCTTTAACAGACTTTATTTGAACTGGCAGAATGGAAAGCAAACCGCTTTCTCTTCCGGCCCCTGTATGACCACAAGTTTTTACATTCTTTGAAGAGGAGGGCTCTCCATAGCATTCAGGGCTTACGCCATCGTTATCAATATGGAGGACAGTGGGATGACCTTTACCACACGTTCTACATATCAAACGCTTAGCACAGTCCTTGCTTATGTGCCCAGCACCTAAGCAACCAAAACACAGCCCTTTCTCCTTTAGAAAAAGCATTTTGTCTCTGTGCTTCTTCCGCTGAAACTGTTGACACTCCTCCAGTGTGTGTCATTGAGTACAGCAGACACAAGATGGCTTTACTGTAAAGTCATGGCTTGTTGTAGTAATCAGCCTTTCCGTACTGTAGGTTTTTTTCATGATCATGGGTGTGGCTGTAGCAGCAAAGCTGTTCCCTTTAATTTGTTTGCTTGGTTGTGACTTCAGTCTGTTGTCAACCTTTGAGACAGGGATTGTTGACGTTACATTCTGAATGTCCCCAAACAAAGGATCTGAAAGAATTTTCACCTGCTTTTCAATAAATGCAACCAAATCTTCAAACTGAGCTCTGTGTTTAGAGGTTTCCAATATATCATATGCGAACGCTCTCCATTTCTCTCTCATTTTATATGGCAACTTGCACAAAATGATTTTCATGTTCACTGGCATGTCCAGTTCCTGCATATGTTGCAATGTTTCCATGACATTACAACTCCCACGTAAGAAAAGAGAATATGCTTGCAATGATTTCACATCTTCATTTTTAATTGCAGGCCAAGATAACGCCTTGTCAATATAAGCAGTTGCAATTTTATATTCATTTCCAAAGTGTTCTTTGAGCAGTTGCTTTGCTTGTATATAGCCTTGTCCTGCAGCCATATGTTGACAACTGCGTACCAGCTCTCTCGGCTGTCCTGTTGTAAACTGCTCCAAATAATACAAGCAGTCCCTCTTATTGGCCTTTTCTTCCACTCCTTGTTCAAACACATTAATGAAAGAGATATACTGAAGAGGATCACCATCGAATACAGGTATTTTCCTGGATGGTAATGACGATGCACGCTGATGCTGAACAAGGGTTGCAGTTATTTCATTTTGTCTTTGTAAAATGGTACAAATGTCCTCCAACCGTCCTTCTGCCGCTGTAGGAATTGACCTGGGCGATGGAGGATCCACATTGTGAAATTGCATTGTGATGACCGTTTCAGCTTGTGGCTCACCTTCAATTTCCGTTCCTGGCAGGATCATTGCAGATATGTTGCTTTCAGTCTGTACTATTTGCACTGCAGGTTTATCTTCATTGACTGGTGTACTAGGCTTGACTGTGGCTGAAGCAGCTGTTTTCTTGATTTCCCTTTCATAATATGAATTCATAGCATTGGACGATATGTTAGATATACTTTGAACTTCAGCAGCTTGGAGAACAGCTAACTTTGCAGAAGAGGCAGAAAGCAGCGCTTCAAGCTCAAGCTGTTCACGTTTCCTCCTTAGCTTTAGCTCTTGCTCCTCCAAAGCATGCTTCTCTTTTAAGACTGCCATACAAGCGAGTAATGCTGCCTTTTCTGCTTTTGCCTTGATTTTGGCAGAAGAAGTTGTGCTCACTTTACCACTAGATGAGCTTTTAGTGACTGAAGATTTACCAACAACATTTGAAACACTGTCCTCTGGCTTAACGCCATCATCAACACCATGATCATCCTTTAAATGTAAATATATACAGAACTTGAGGACATTACCTACATGTAAATATCTAAATAATTATAAATTTGTTGTGTTTTCTTTAACAATGTCAGAAGGAGAGAGGCACTGAGGCACCGTCTTCCGCCCCCCGACGCTCCTGCTGCGCCTCCTCCTTCTGACAGGAACTGCCTACAGAACAAGCATGAATGATGCCTGAGTGGACACACACAACTCACAAGTTCCTGGCTCTGTCAGCTCCTCTGCAGAGGGTTTCCCTAAGAAGGTGGACCTAGCAGGGTCACCGGGGGACGGGGAGCTGTGCCTCACGGCCCTCACTTCGTCGGAGAAACCCTCATGCAGAGTTCAGAAACTTGTGTGTTGAGTATGTCGCTGTGAGCCTCCACCATTTAACTAGTGGGTGAAGCCTGAACTGTCTAGAGACAGACCAGACCAGCTGCACAACACAGACACTTCAAACCTGAGGACAAATCTGAGAGAACAGAAAAAGGAAAGGAAACTTAGCTTAGAACCATGCAGCGCTACAGGAGACGGCAGCACTGCAGAGGTGAGGACCGGCACCTGTTTGAAAGAGACAAATGCACACAAACACACACAACAACGAACGAGAAACAAACACAGAGAGAGGAAAAAGTGGTTATACAGAACTTGAGGACATTATCTACATGTAATTATCTACATAATTATAAATTTGTTGTGTTTTCTTTAACAATGTCAGAAGGAGAGAGGCACTGAGGCACCGTCTTCCGCCCCCCGACGCTCCTGCTGCGCCTCCTCCTTCTGACAGGAACTGCCTACAGAACAAGCATGAATGATGCCTGAGTGGACACACACAACTCACAAGTTCCTGGCTCTGTCAGCTCCTCTGCAGAGGGTTTCCCTAAGAAGGTGGACCTAGCAGGGTCACCGGGGGACGGGGAGCTGTGCCTCACGGCCCTCACTTCGTCGGAGAAACCCTCATGCAGAGTTCAGAAACTTGTGTGTTGAGTATGTCGCTGTGAGCCTCCACCATTTAACTAGTGGGTGAAGCCTGAACTGTCTAGAGACAGACCAGACCAGCTGCACAACACAGACACTTCAAACCTGAGGACAAATCTGAGAGAACAGAAAAAGGAAAGGAAACTTAGCTTAGAAACATGCAGCGCTACAGGAGACGGCAGCACTGCAGAGGTGAGGACCGGCACCTGTTTGAAAGAGACAAATGCACACAAACACACACAACAACGAACGAGAAACAAACACAGAGAGAGGAAAAAGTGGTTATACAGAACTTGAGGACATTATCTACATGTAATTATCTACATAATTATAAATTTGTTGTGTTTTCTTTAACAATGTCAGAAGGAGAGAGGCACTGAGGCACCGTCTTCCGCCCCCCGACGCTCCTGCTGCGCCTCCTCCTTCTGACAGGAACTGCCTACAGAACAAGCATGAATGATGCCTGAGTGGACACACGCAACTCACAAGTTCCTGGCTCTGTCAGCTCCTCTGCAGAGGGTTTCCCTAAGAAGGTGGACCTAGCAGGGTCACCGGGGGACGGGGAGCTGTGCCTCACGGCCCTCACTTCATCATCCAGTGAACAAATGACTATCAGTGAATGTTTCTGTGGCAACATAAAACGCAAGCTAAATTCTCAATAGGTGACCGTTTTCATCCTTCTTGAGCTTTCTTATCATCACATTAGTCACTATTTTCTTGTGTCCTTTTGTTGAACACGAAGGTCTGGATGATCAGCAGTTCTGTGACCATGAGAGGAGCTCCAGTCTCAACCAGGAGGACCCAGAGCCTCTACAGACTAAAGAGGAACAGGAGGAAATCTCCACCAATAAGGGAGGAGAGCAGCTTGCACTGAAGCAGGAGGATGAAGGGATTAATGTCTGGACCGGAGAACAGCTGGATTTGTTGTGGAAACCTGGATCACGGCTGACCAGATTTGGTATGTAAAAGTGTAATAAGCAGATTTCATAATATAGAAATGAATATGACTTATAACAAAATGTCACAAAGACACATGGCGTGCATTACCGCCTGGGATACTGCCTCACTGGAGACATGTTTTCTGTTTCAGATTTAAGTCATGTTAGCCCAGAACTGTACGCAGAATGTAGAAAAATGTTGAGACAATGAAAACTGTGGATTATTGGCCACAAGGACCAAGTTGGAGTAGTGAGCTGTACGCCTCATAAATGATGACTTTCTGCATGTAAACAGAATTCTTCTCTGTTCGCTGCATGAGAGAGAATATTTAAATATCGCTCACATATCTGAGAGACCTGCTCACAGTGTGACTTTTTTCTTGTGTGTTCTGTCCATCAAGACCTCCCACAGCAACATGATTGTAAGGAAAATGAGGATCTGGATGACCCGCAGGTCTGTAGCCAGGAAAGGAACTCCAGTCTGGACCAGCAGAACACAGAAACACTATAAAATAAAACTACAATATAAGACGAGAAACGTCTTATATTGGGATATGAGATTTTGGTCATGTCGCACAGCCCTAGCTAATGTTAGTCTTTAAAAAAAGAATGTACTTCCAGATGTTTCTTTCGGGTGGAGTCTTTATAGTTGAGAGCAGCTCGGTTTCTGGGTCCATTGTATAACTGACGCCACCAACATTACCAAGAGACTTACACTAGAGCTTCTTGTTGCGTGTTTTGTTTGGGTTTCCGGTAATGCGTGAAATCAACAAAATTAGAGAGGGTATAGCCTGACATATGAAACAGGAAAAGACCATCGTGTAATCCATTTATTTAGAAGTAACTGTATTCTAATTATTACCAAATTATCGGTAACTATCGGCGGCACGGTGGTTAGCACTGTTGCCTCACAGCAAGAAAGTCCTGAGTTCAATTCCACCATCAGGCCGGGGTCTTTCTGTGTGGAGTTTGCATGTTCTCACCGTGTTTGCGTGGGTTCTCTCCGGGTACTCCGGCTTCCTCCCACCGTCCAAAGACATGCAGCTTGTGGGGATAGGTTAATTGGATAATCCAAATTGCCACTAGGTGTGAATGTGAGTGTGAATGGTTGTCTGTCCCTATGTGTTAGCCCTGCGACAGACTGGCGACCTGTCCAGGGTGTACCTCACCTTTCGCCCTATAACAGCTGGGATAGGCTCCAGCGCCCCCCGCGACCCTGAAAAGGATAAGCGAATGGATGGATGGATATCGGAATACAGTTACTCATGTTTTGTATTTTAAATGCATAATGCCGGTACATGTATGCCGTTACTCCCTAACACTGCATCTATGTAAACATACTTACGGCCACTTTGTTAACTACACCCGTTCAACTACTCTTTAATCCAAAATGTAATCAGCCAATCAGATGGCAGCAGTCCATGCATTTCAGCATATAGCGATCAGTGACGGTGATTGAAATCACTTTGATCATGGTGTGGGTGTTGGTGCCACATTGGCTGATCTGAGTATTTCAGAAACTGCTGATCTGTTTAAATTTCCAGCACAAACATCTGCATGATTTACAGAGAGTAGTCCAAAAAAGAGAAAATATGCAGTTCCCTTAAAATGACATTGAGTTCTCTGTACTCGGGTCTCCAGAGTTACCAGCTCTCAACCCAACAGAGCATCTTTGGAATGTAGTGGACCATGAGATTTGCATCATATTTATTAGTAAAATGTTAAAAGATTAGCATTAACAGCATATCTTACCTGCTGTCGTAAAATACTTTAAGCTTTCATGATCATATTCAGATCATGCTGCTGTTCATTTGTTTGTTTATTCACAGTGTGTGATGATCACTGGCAGTCACATCTAAAAATCAGACCCCAGACAGCTGTAAGGTTATCAACATCATCCAGTGAACAAATGACTATCAGTGAATGTTTCTGTGGCAACATAAAACGCAAGCTAAATTCTCAATAGGTGACCGTTTTCATCCTTCTTGAGCTTTCTTATCATCACATTAGTCACTATTTTCTTGTGTCCTTTTGTTGAACACGAAGGTCTGGATGATCAGCAGTTCTGTGACCAGGAGAGGAGCTCCAGTCTCAACCAGGAGGACCCAGAGCCTCTACAGACTAAAGAGGAACAGGAGGAAATCTCCACCAATAAGGGAGGAGAGCAGCTTGCACTGAAGCAGGAGGATGAAGGGATTAATGTCTGGACCGGAGAACAGCTGGATTTGTTGTGGAAACCTGGATCACGGCTGACCAGATTTGGTATGTAAAAGTGTAATAAGCAGATTTCATAATATAGAAATGAATATGACTTATAACAAAATGTCACAAAGACACATGGCGTGCATTACCGCCTGGGATACTGCCTCACTGGAGACATGTTTTCTGTTTCAGATTTAAGTCATGTTAGCCCAGAACTGTACGCAGAATGTAGAAAAATGTTGAGACAATGAAAACTGTGGATTATTGGCCACAAGGACCAAGTTGGAGTAGTGAGCTGTACGCCTCATAAATGATGACTTTCTGCATGTAAACAGAATTCTTCTCTGTTCGCTGCATGAGAGAGAATATTTAAATATCGCTCACATATCTGAGAGACCTGCTCACAGTGTGACTTTTTTCTTGTGTGTTCTGTCCATCAAGACCTCCCACAGCAACATGATTGTAAGGAAAATGAGGATCTGGATGACCCGCAGGTCTGTAGCCAGGAAAGGAACTCCAGTCTGGACCAGCAGAACACAGAAACACTATAAAATAAAACTACAATATAAGACGAGAAACGTCTTATATTGGGATATGAGATTTTGGTCATGTCGCACAGCCCTAGCTAATGTTAGTCTTTAAAAAAAGAATGTACTTCCAGATGTTTCTTTCGGGTGGAGTCTTTATAGTTGAGAGCAGCTCGGTTTCTGGGTCCATTGTATAACTGACGCCACCAACATTACCAAGAGACTTACACTAGAGCTTCTTGTTGCGTGTTTTGTTTGGGTTTCCGGTAATGCGTGAAATCAACAAAATTAGAGAGGGTATAGCCTGACATATGAAACAGGAAAAGACCATCGTGTAATCCATTTATTTAGAAGTAACTGTATTCTAATTATTACCAAATTATCGGTAACTATCGGCGGCACGGTGGTTAGCACTGTTGCCTCACAGCAAGAAAGTCCTGAGTTCAATTCCACCATCAGGCCGGGGTCTTTCTGTGTGGAGTTTGCATGTTCTCACCGTGTTTGCGTGGGTTCTCTCCGGGTACTCCGGCTTCCTCCCACCGTCCAAAGACATGCAGCTTGTGGGGATAGGTTAATTGGATAATCCAAATTGCCACTAGGTGTGAATGTGAGTGTGAATGGTTGTCTGTCCCTATGTGTTAGCCCTGCGACAGACTGGCGACCTGTCCAGGGTGTACCTCACCTTTCGCCCTATAACAGCTGGGATAGGCTCCAGCGCCCCCCGCGACCCTGAAAAGGATAAGCGAATGGATGGATGGATATCGGAATACAGTTACTCATGTTTTGTATTTTAAATGCATAATGCCGGTACATGTATGCCGTTACTCCCTAACACTGCATCTATGTAAACATACTTACGGCCACTTTGTTAACTACACCCGTTCAACTACTCTTTAATCCAAAATGTAATCAGCCAATCAGATGGCAGCAGTCCATGCATTTCAGCATATAGCGATCAGTGACGGTGATTGAAATCACTTTGATCATGGTGTGGGTGTTGGTGCCACATTGGCTGATCTGAGTATTTCAGAAACTGCTGATCTGTTTAAATTTCCAGCACAAACATCTGCATGATTTACAGAGAGTAGTCCAAAAAAGAGAAAATATGCAGTTCCCTTAAAATGACATTGAGTTCTCTGTACTCGGGTCTCCAGAGTTACCAGCTCTCAACCCAACAGAGCATCTTTGGAATGTAGTGGACCATGAGATTTGCATCATATTTATTAGTAAAATGTTAAAAGATTAGCATTAACAGCATATCTTACCTGCCGTCGTAAAATACTTTAAGCTTTCATGATCATATTCAGATCATGCTGCTGTTCATTTGTTTGTTTATTCACAGTGTGTGATGATCACTGGCAGTCACATCTAAAAATCAGACCCCAGACAGCTGTAAGGTTATCAACATCATCCAGTGAACAAATGACTATCAGTGAATGTTTCTGTGGCAACATAAAACGCAAGCTAAATTCTCAATAGGTGACCGTTTTCATCCTTCTTGAGCTTTCTTATCATCACATTAGTCACTATTTTCTTGTGTCCTTTTGTTGAACACGAAGGTCTGGATGATCAGCAGTTCTGTGACCAGGAGAGGAGCTCCAGTCTCAACCAGGAGGACCCAGAGCCTCTACAGACTAAAGAGGAACAGGAGGAAATCTCCACCAATCAGGAAGGAGAGCAGCTTGCACTGAAGCAGGAGGATGAAGGGATTAATGTCTGGACCGGAGAACAGCTGGATTTGTTGTGGAAACCTGGATCACGGGTGACCAGATTTGGTATGTAAAAGTGTAATAAGCAGATTTCATAATATAGAAATGAATATGACTTATAACAAAATGTCACAAAGACACATGGCGTGCATTACCGCCTGGGATACTGCCTCACTGGAGACATGTTTTCTGTTTCAGATTTAAGTCATGTTAGCCCAGAACTGTACGCAGAATGTAGAAAAATGTTGAGACAATGAAAACTGTGGATTATTGGCCACAAGGACCAAGTTGGAGTAGTGAGCTGTACGCCTCATAAATGATGACTTTCTGCATGTAAACAGAATTCTTCTCTGTTCGCTGCATGAGAGAGAATATTTAAATATCGCTCACATATCTGAGAGACCTGCTCACAGTGTGACTTTTTTCTTGTGTGTTCTGTCCATCAAGACCTCCCACAGCAACATGATTGTAAGGAAAATGAGGATCTGGATGACCCGCAGGTCTGTAGCCAGGAAAGGAACTCCAGTCTGGACCAGCAGAACACAGAAACACTATAAAATAAAACTACAATATAAGACGAGAAACGTCTTATATTGGGATATGAGATTTTGGTCATGTCGCACAGCCCTAGCTAATGTTAGTCTTTAAAAAAAGAATGTACTTCCAGATGTTTCTTTCGGGTGGAGTCTTTATAGTTGAGAGCAGCTCGGTTTCTGGGTCCATTGTATAACTGACGCCACCAACATTACCAAGAGACTTACACTAGAGCTTCTTGTTGCGTGTTTTGTTTGGGTTTCCGGTAATGCGTGAAATCAACAAAATTAGAGAGGGTATAGCCTGACATATGAAACAGGAAAAGACCATCGTGTAATCCATTTATTTAGAAGTAACTGTATTCTAATTATTACCAAATTATCGGTAACTATCGGCGGCACGGTGGTTAGCACTGTTGCCTCACAGCAAGAAAGTCCTGAGTTCAATTCCACCATCAGGCCGGGGTCTTTCTGTGTCGAGTTTGCATGTTCTCACCGTGTTTGCGTGGGTTCTCTCCGGGTACTCCGGCTTCCTCCCACCGTCCAAAGACATGCAGCTTGTGGGGATAGGTTAATTGGATAATCCAAATTGCCACTAGGTGTGAATGTGAGTGTGAATGGTTGTCTGTCCCTATGTGTTAGCCCTGCGACAGACTGGCGACCTGTCCAGGGTGTACCTCACCTTTCGCCCTATAACAGCTGGGATAGGCTCCAGCGCCCCCCGCGACCCTGAAAAGGATAAGCGAATGGATGGATGGATATCGGAATACAGTTACTCATGTTTTGTATTTTAAATGCATAACGCCGGTACATGTATGCCGTTACTCCCTAACACTGCATCTATGTAAACATACTTACGGCCACTTTGTTAACTACACCCGTTCAACTACTCTTTAATCCAAAATGTAATCAGCCAATCAGATGGCAGCAGTCCATGCATTTCAGCATATAGCGATCAGTGACGGTGATTGAAATCACTTTGATCATGGTGTGGGTGTTGGTGCCACATTGGCTGATCTGAGTATTTCAGAAACTGCTGATCTGTTTAAATTTCCAGCACAAACATCTGCATGATTTACAGAGAGTAGTCCAAAAAAGAGAAAATATGCAGTTCCCTTAAAATGACATTGAGTTCTCTGTACTCGGGTCTCCAGAGTTACCAGCTCTCAACCCAACAGAGCATCTTTGGAATGTAGTGGACCATGAGATTTGCATCATATTTATTAGTAAAATGTTAAAAGATTAGCATTAACAGCATATCTTACCTGCCGTCGTAAAATACTTTAAGCTTTCATGATCATATTCAGATCATGCTGCTGTTCATTTGTTTGTTTATTCACAGTGTGTGATGATCACTGGCAGTCACATCTAAAAATCAGACCCCAGACAGCTGTAAGGTTATCAACATCATCCAGTGAACAAATGACTATCAGTGAATGTTTCTGTGGCAACATAAAACGCAAGCTAAATTCTCAATAGGTGACCGTTTTCATCCTTCTTGAGCTTTCTTATCATCACATTAGTCACTATTTTCTTGTGTCCTTTTGTTGAACACGAAGGTCTGGATGATCAGCAGTTCTGTGACCATGAGAGGAGCTCCAGTCTCAACCAGGAGGACCCAGAGCCTCTACAGACTAAAGAGGAACAGGAGGAAATCTCCACCAATCAGGGAGGAGAGCAGCTTGCACTGAAGCAGGAGGATGAAGGGATTAATGTCTGGACCGGAGAACAGCTGGATTTGTTGTGGAAACCTGGATCACGGCTGACCAGATTTGGTATGTAAAAGTGTAATAAGCAGATTTGATAATATAGAAATGAATATGACTTATAACAAAATGTCACAAAGACACATGGCGTGCATTACCGCCTGGGATACTGCCTCACTGGAGACATGTTTTCTGTTTCAGATTTAAGTCATGTTAGCCCAGAACTGTACGCAGAATGTAGAAAAATGTTGAGACAATGAAAACTGTGGATTATTGGCCACAAGGACCAAGTTGGAGTAGTGAGCTGTACGCCTCATAAATGATGACTTTCTGCATGTAAACAGAATTCTTCTCTGTTCGCTGCATGAGAGAGAATATTTAAATATCGCTCACATATCTGAGAGACCTGCTCACAGTGTGACTTTTTTCTTGTGTGTTCTGTCCATCAAGACCTCCCACAGCAACATGATTGTAAGGAAAATGAGGATCTGGATGACCCGCAGGTCTGTAGCCAGGAAAGGAACTCCAGTCTGGACCAGCAGAACACAGAAACACTATAAAATAAAACTACAATATAAGACGAGAAACGTCTTATATTGGGATATGAGATTTTGGTCATGTCGCACAGCCCTAGCTAATGTTAGTCTTTAAAAAAAGAATGTACTTCCAGATGTTTCTTTCGGGTGGAGTCTTTATAGTTGAGAGCAGCTCGGTTTCTGGGTCCATTGTATAACTGACGCCACCAACATTACCAAGAGACTTACACTAGAGCTTCTTGTTGCGTGTTTTGTTTGGGTTTCCGGTAATGCGTGAAATCAACAAAATTAGAGAGGGTATAGCCTGACATATGAAACAGGAAAAGACCATCGTGTAATCCATTTATTTAGAAGTAACTGTATTCTAATTATTACCAAATTATCGGTAACTATCGGCGGCACGGTGGTTAGCACTGTTGCCTCACAGCAAGAAAGTCCTGAGTTCAATTCCACCATCAGGCCGGGGTCTTTCTGTGTGGAGTTTGCATGTTCTCACCGTGTTTGCGTGGGTTCTCTCCGGGTACTCCGGCTTCCTCCCACCGTCCAAAGACATGCAGCTTGTGGGGATAGGTTAATTGGATAATCCAAATTGCCACTAGGTGTGAATGTGAGTGTGAATGGTTGTCTGTCCCTATGTGTTAGCCCTGCGACAGACTGGCGACCTGTCCAGGGTGTACCTCACCTTTCGCCCTATAACAGCTGGGATAGGCTCCAGCGCCCCCCGCGACCCTGAAAAGGATAAGCGAATGGATGGATGGATATCGGAATACAGTTACTCATGTTTTGTATTTTAAATGCATAACGCCGGTACATGTATGCCGTTACTCCCTAACACTGCATCTATGTAAACATACTTACGGCCACTTTGTTAACTACACCCGTTCAACTACTCTTTAATCCAAAATGTAATCAGCCAATCAGATGGCAGCAGTCCATGCATTTCAGCATATAGCGATCAGTGACGGTGATTGAAATCACTTTGATCATGGTGTGGGTGTTGGTGCCACATTGGCTGATCTGAGTATTTCAGAAACTGCTGATCTGTTTAAATTTCCAGCACAAACATCTGCATGATTTACAGAGAGTAGTCCAAAAAAGAGAAAATATGCAGTTCCCTTAAAATGACATTGAGTTCTCTGTACTCGGGTCTCCAGAGTTACCAGCTCTCAACCCAACAGAGCATCTTTGGAATGTAGTGGACCATGAGATTTGCATCATATTTATTAGTAAAATGTTAAAAGATTAGCATTAACAGCATATCTTACCTGCCGTCGTAAAATACTTTAAGCTTTCATGATCATATTCAGATCATGCTGCTGTTCATTTGTTTGTTTATTCACAGTGTGTGATGATCACTGGCAGTCACATCTAAAAATCAGACCCCAGACAGCTGTAAGGTTATCAACATCATCCAGTGAACAAATGACTATCAGTGAATGTTTCTGTGGCAACATAAAACGCAAGCTAAATTCTCAATAGGTGACCGTTTTCATCCTTCTTGAGCTTTCTTATCATCACATTAGTCACTATTTTCTTGTGTCCTTTTGTTGAACACGAAGGTCTGGATGATCAGCAGTTCTGTGACCATGAGAGGAGCTCCAGTCTCAACCAGGAGGACCCAGAGCCTCTACAGACTAAAGAGGAACAGGAGGAAATCTCCACCAATCAGGGAGGAGAGCAGCTTGCACTGAAGCAGGAGGATGAAGGGATTAATGTCTGGACCGGAGAACAGCTGGATTTGTTGTGGAAACCTGGATCACGGCTGACCAGATTTGGTATGTAAAAGTGTAATAAGCAGATTTCATAATATAGAAATGAATATGACTTATAACAAAATGTCACAAAGACACATGGCGTGCATTACCGCCTGGGATACTGCCTCACTGGAGACATGTTTTCTGTTTCAGATTTAAGTCATGTTAGCCCAGAACTGTACGCAGAATGTAGAAAAATGTTGAGACAATGAAAACTGTGGATTATTGGCCACAAGGACCAAGTTGGAGTAGTGAGCTGTACGCCTCATAAATGATGACTTTCTGCATGTAAACAGAATTCTTCTCTGTTCGCTGCATGAGAGAGAATATTTAAATATCGCTCACATATCTGAGAGACCTGCTCACAGTGTGACTTTTTTCTTGTGTGTTCTGTCCATCAAGACCTCCCACAGCAACATGATTGTAAGGAAAATGAGGATCTGGATGACCCGCAGGTCTGTAGCCAGGAAAGGAACTCCAGTCTGGACCAGCAGAACACAGAAACACTATAAAATAAAACTACAATATAAGACGAGAAACGTCTTATATTGGGATATGAGATTTTGGTCATGTCGCACAGCCCTAGCTAATGTTAGTCTTTAAAAAAAGAATGTACTTCCAGATGTTTCTTTCGGGTGGAGTCTTTATAGTTGAGAGCAGCTCGGTTTCTGGGTCCATTGTATAACTGACGCCACCAACATTACCAAGAGACTTACACTAGAGCTTCTTGTTGCGTGTTTTGTTTGGGTTTCCGGTAATGCGTGAAATCAACAAAATTAGAGAGGGTATAGCCTGACATATGAAACAGGAAAAGACCATCGTGTAATCCATTTATTTAGAAGTAACTGTATTCTAATTATTACCAAATTATCGGTAACTATCGGCGGCACGGTGGTTAGCACTGTTGCCTCACAGCAAGAAAGTCCTGAGTTCAATTCCACCATCAGGCCGGGGTCTTTCTGTGTGGAGTTTGCATGTTCTCACCGTGTTTGCGTGGGTTCTCTCCGGGTACTCCGGCTTCCTCCCACCGTCCAAAGACATGCAGCTTGTGGGGATAGGTTAATTGGATAATCCAAATTGCCACTAGGTGTGAATGTGAGTGTGAATGGTTGTCTGTCCCTATGTGTTAGCCCTGCGACAGACTGGCGACCTGTCCAGGGTGTACCTCACCTTTCGCCCTATAACAGCTGGGATAGGCTCCAGCGCCCCCCGCGACCCTGAAAAGGATAAGCGAATGGATGGATGGATATCGGAATACAGTTACTCATGTTTTGTATTTTAAATGCATAATGCCGGTACATGTATGCCGTTACTCCCTAACACTGCATCTATGTAAACATACTTACGGCCACTTTGTTAACTACACCCGTTCAACTACTCTTTAATCCAAAATGTAATCAGCCAATCAGATGGCAGCAGTCCATGCATTTCAGCATATAGCGATCAGTGACGGTGATTGAAATCACTTTGATCATGGTGTGGGTGTTGGTGCCACATTGGCTGATCTGAGTATTTCAGAAACTGCTGATCTGTTTAAATTTCCAGCACAAACATCTGCATGATTTACAGAGAGTAGTCCAAAAAAGAGAAAATATGCAGTTCCCTTAAAATGACATTGAGTTCTCTGTACTCGGGTCTCCAGAGTTACCAGCTCTCAACCCAACAGAGCATCTTTGGAATGTAGTGGACCATGAGATTTGCATCATATTTATTAGTAAAATGTTAAAAGATTAGCATTAACAGCATATCTTACCTGCCGTCGTAAAATACTTTAAGCTTTCATGATCATATTCAGATCATGCTGCTGTTCATTTGTTTGTTTATTCACAGTGTGTGATGATCACTGGCAGTCACATCTAAAAATCAGACCCCAGACAGCTGTAAGGTTATCAACATCATCCAGTGAACAAATGACTATCAGTGAATGTTTCTGTGGCAACATAAAACGCAAGCTAAATTCTCAATAGGTGACCGTTTTCATCCTTCTTGAGCTTTCTTATCATCACATTAGTCACTATTTTCTTGTGTCCTTTTGTTGAACACGAAGGTCTGGATGATCAGCAGTTCTGTGACCAGGAGAGGAGCTCCAGTCTCAACCAGGAGGACCCAGAGCCTCTACAGACTAAAGAGGAACAGGAGGAAATCTCCACCAATCAGGAAGGAGAGCAGCTTGCACTGAAGCAGGAGGATGAAGGGATTAATGTCTGGACCGGAGAACAGCTGGATTTGTTGTGGAAACCTGGATCACGGCTGACCAGATTTGGTATGTAAAAGTGTAATAAGCAGATTTGATAATATAGAAATGAATATGACTTATAACAAAATGTCACAAAGACACATGGCGTGCATTACCGCCTGGGATACTGCCTCACTGGAGACATGTTTTCTGTTTCAGATTTAAGTCATGTTAGCCCAGAACTGTACGCAGAATGTAGAAAAATGTTGAGACAATGAAAACTGTGGATTATTGGCCACAAGGACCAAGTTGGAGTAGTGAGCTGTACGCCTCATAAATGATGACTTTCTGCATGTAAACAGAATTCTTCTCTGTTCGCTGCATGAGAGAGAATATTTAAATATCGCTCACATATCTGAGAGACCTGCTCACAGTGTGACTTTTTTCTTGTGTGTTCTGTCCATCAAGACCTCCCACAGCAACATGATTGTAAGGAAAATGAGGATCTGGATGACCCGCAGGTCTGTAGCCAGGAAAGGAACTCCAGTCTGGACCAGCAGAACACAGAAACACTATAAAATAAAACTACAATATAAGACGAGAAACGTCTTATATTGGGATATGAGATTTTGGTCATGTCGCACAGCCCTAGCTAATGTTAGTCTTTAAAAAAAGAATGTACTTCCAGATGTTTCTTTCGGGTGGAGTCTTTATAGTTGAGAGCAGCTCGGTTTCTGGGTCCATTGTATAACTGACGCCACCAACATTACCAAGAGACTTACACTAGAGCTTCTTGTTGCGTGTTTTGTTTGGGTTTCCGGTAATGCGTGAAATCAACAAAATTAGAGAGGGTATAGCCTGACATATGAAACAGGAAAAGACCATCGTGTAATCCATTTATTTAGAAGTAACTGTATTCTAATTATTACCAAATTATCGGTAACTATCGGCGGCACGGTGGTTAGCACTGTTGCCTCACAGCAAGAAAGTCCTGAGTTCAATTCCACCATCAGGCCGGGGTCTTTCTGTGTGGAGTTTGCATGTTCTCACCGTGTTTGCGTGGGTTCTCTCCGGGTACTCCGGCTTCCTCCCACCGTCCAAAGACATGCAGCTTGTGGGGATAGGTTAATTGGATAATCCAAATTGCCACTAGGTGTGAATGTGAGTGTGAATGGTTGTCTGTCCCTATGTGTTAGCCCTGCGACAGACTGGCGACCTGTCCAGGGTGTACCTCACCTTTCGCCCTATAACAGCTGGGATAGGCTCCAGCGCCCCCCGCGACCCTGAAAAGGATAAGCGAATGGATGGATGGATATCGGAATACAGTTACTCATGTTTTGTATTTTAAATGCATAACGCCGGTACATGTATGCCGTTACTCCCTAACACTGCATCTATGTAAACATACTTACGGCCACTTTGTTAACTACACCCGTTCAACTACTCTTTAATCCAAAATGTAATCAGCCAATCAGATGGCAGCAGTCCATGCATTTCAGCATATAGCGATCAGTGACGGTGATTGAAATCACTTTGATCATGGTGTGGGTGTTGGTGCCACATTGGCTGATCTGAGTATTTCAGAAACTGCTGATCTGTTTAAATTTCCAGCACAAACATCTGCATGATTTACAGAGAGTAGTCCAAAAAAGAGAAAATATGCAGTTCCCTTAAAATGACATTGAGTTCTCTGTACTCGGGTCTCCAGAGTTACCAGCTCTCAACCCAACAGAGCATCTTTGGAATGTAGTGGACCATGAGATTTGCATCATATTTATTAGTAAAATGTTAAAAGATTAGCATTAACAGCATATCTTACCTGCCGTCGTAAAATACTTTAAGCTTTCATGATCATATTCAGATCATGCTGCTGTTCATTTGTTTGTTTATTCACAGTGTGTGATGATCACTGGCAGTCACATCTAAAAATCAGACCCCAGACAGCTGTAAGGTTATCAACATCATCCAGTGAACAAATGACTATCAGTGAATGTTTCTGTGGCAACATAAAACGCAAGCTAAATTCTCAATAGGTGACCGTTTTCATCCTTCTTGAGCTTTCTTATCATCACATTAGTCACTATTTTCTTGTGTCCTTTTGTTGAACACGAAGGTCTGGATGATCAGCAGTTCTGTGACCATGAGAGGAGCTCCAGTCTCAACCAGGAGGACCCAGAGCCTCTACAGACTAAAGAGGAACAGGAGGAAATCTCCACCAATCAGGGAGGAGAGCAGCTTGCACTGAAGCAGGAGGATGAAGGGATTAATGTCTGGACCGGAGAACAGCTGGATTTGTTGTGGAAACCTGGATCACGGCTGACCAGATTTGGTATGTAAAAGTGTAATAAGCAGATTTCATAATATAGAAATGAATATGACTTATAACAAAATGTCACAAAGACACATGGCGTGCATTACCGCCTGGGATACTGCCTCACTGGAGACATGTTTTCTGTTTCAGATTTAAGTCATGTTAGCCCAGAACTGTACGCAGAATGTAGAAAAATGTTGAGACAATGAAAACTGTGGATTATTGGCCACAAGGACCAAGTTGGAGTAGTGAGCTGTACGCCTCATAAATGATGACTTTCTGCATGTAAACAGAATTCTTCTCTGTTCGCTGCATGAGAGAGAATATTTAAATATCGCTCACATATCTGAGAGACCTGCTCACAGTGTGACTTTTTTCTTGTGTGTTCTGTCCATCAAGACCTCCCACAGCAACATGATTGTAAGGAAAATGAGGATCTGGATGACCCGCAGGTCTGTAGCCAGGAAAGGAACTCCAGTCTGGACCAGCAGAACACAGAAACACTATAAAATAAAACTACAATATAAGACGAGAAACGTCTTATATTGGGATATGAGATTTTGGTCATGTCGCACAGCCCTAGCTAATGTTAGTCTTTAAAAAAAGAATGTACTTCCAGATGTTTCTTTCGGGTGGAGTCTTTATAGTTGAGAGCAGCTCGGTTTCTGGGTCCATTGTATAACTGACGCCACCAACATTACCAAGAGACTTACACTAGAGCTTCTTGTTGCGTGTTTTGTTTGGGTTTCCGGTAATGCGTGAAATCAACAAAATTAGAGAGGGTATAGCCTGACATATGAAACAGGAAAAGACCATCGTGTAATCCAGTTATTTAGAAGTAACTGTATTCTAATTATTACCAAATTATCGGTAACTATCGGCGGCACGGTGGTTAGCACTGTTGCCTCACAGCAAGAAAGTCCTGAGTTCAATTCCACCATCAGGCCGGGGTCTTTCTGTGTGGAGTTTGCATGTTCTCACCGTGTTTGCGTGGGTTCTCTCCGGGTACTCCGGCTTCCTCCCACCGTCCAAAGACATGCAGCTTGTGGGGATAGGTTAATTGGATAATCCAAATTGCCACTAGGTGTGAATGTGAGTGTGAATGGTTGTCTGTCCCTATGTGTTAGCCCTGCGACAGACTGGCGACCTGTCCAGGGTGTACCTCACCTTTCGCCCTATAACAGCTGGGATAGGCTCCAGCGCCCCCCGCGACCCTGAAAAGGATAAGCGAATGGATGGATGGATATCGGAATACAGTTACTCATGTTTTGTATTTTAAATGCATAACGCCGGTACATGTATGCCGTTACTCCCTAACACTGCATCTATGTAAACATACTTACGGCCACTTTGTTAACTACACCCGTTCAACTACTCTTTAATCCAAAATGTAATCAGCCAATCAGATGGCAGCAGTCCATGCATTTCAGCATATAGCGATCAGTGACGGTGATTGAAATCACTTTGATCATGGTGTGGGTGTTGGTGCCACATTGGCTGATCTGAGTATTTCAGAAACTGCTGATCTGTTTAAATTTCCAGCACAAACATCTGCATGATTTACAGAGAGTAGTCCAAAAAAGAGAAAATATGCAGTTCCCTTAAAATGACATTGAGTTCTCTGTACTCGGGTCTCCAGAGTTACCAGCTCTCAACCCAACAGAGCATCTTTGGAATGTAGTGGACCATGAGATTTGCATCATATTTATTAGTAAAATGTTAAAAGATTAGCATTAACAGCATATCTTACCTGCCGTCGTAAAATACTTTAAGCTTTCATGATCATATTCAGATCATGCTGCTGTTCATTTGTTTGTTTATTCACAGTGTGTGATGATCACTGGCAGTCACATCTAAAAATCAGACCCCAGACAGCTGTAAGGTTATCAACATCATCCAGTGAACAAATGACTATCAGTGAATGTTTCTGTGGCAACATAAAACGCAAGCTAAATTCTCAATAGGTGACCGTTTTCATCCTTCTTGAGCTTTCTTATCATCACATTAGTCACTATTTTCTTGTGTCCTTTTGTTGAACACGAAGGTCTGGATGATCAGCAGTTCTGTGACCATGAGAGGAGCTCCAGTCTCAACCAGGAGGACCCAGAGCCTCTACAGACTAAAGAGGAACAGGAGGAAATCTCCACCAATCAGGGAGGAGAGCAGCTTGCACTGAAGCAGGAGGATGAAGGGATTAATGTCTGGACCGGAGAACAGCTGGATTTGTTGTGGAAACCTGGATCACGGCTGACCAGATTTGGTATGTAAAAGTGTAATAAGCAGATTTCATAATATAGAAATGAATATGACTTATAACAAAATGTCACAAAGACACATGGCGTGCATTACCGCCTGGGATACTGCCTCACTGGAGACATGTTTTCTGTTTCAGATTTAAGTCATGTTAGCCCAGAACTGTACGCAGAATGTAGAAAAATGTTGAGACAATGAAAACTGTGGATTATTGGCCACAAGGACCAAGTTGGAGTAGTGAGCTGTACGCCTCATAAATGATGACTTTCTGCATGTAAACAGAATTCTTCTCTGTTCGCTGCATGAGAGAGAATATTTAAATATCGCTCACATATCTGAGAGACCTGCTCACAGTGTGACTTTTTTCTTGTGTGTTCTGTCCATCAAGACCTCCCACAGCAACATGATTGTAAGGAAAATGAGGATCTGGATGACCCGCAGGTCTGTAGCCAGGAAAGGAACTCCAGTCTGGACCAGCAGAACACAGAAACACTATAAAATAAAACTACAATATAAGACGAGAAACGTCTTATATTGGGATATGAGATTTTGGTCATGTCGCACAGCCCTAGCTAATGTTAGTCTTTAAAAAAAGAATGTACTTCCAGATGTTTCTTTCGGGTGGAGTCTTTATAGTTGAGAGCAGCTCGGTTTCTGGGTCCATTGTATAACTGACGCCACCAACATTACCAAGAGACTTACACTAGAGCTTCTTGTTGCGTGTTTTGTTTGGGTTTCCGGTAATGCGTGAAATCAACAAAATTAGAGAGGGTATAGCCTGACATATGAAACAGGAAAAGACCATCGTGTAATCCATTTATTTAGAAGTAACTGTATTCTAATTATTACCAAATTATCGGTAACTATCGGCGGCACGGTGGTTAGCACTGTTGCCTCACAGCAAGAAAGTCCTGAGTTCAATTCCACCATCAGGCCGTGGTCTTTCTGTGTGGAGTTTGCATGTTCTCACCGTGTTTGCGTGGGTTCTCTCCGGGTACTCCGGCTTCCTCCCACCGTCCAAAGACATGCAGCTTGTGGGGATAGGTTAATTGGATAATCCAAATTGCCACTAGGTGTGAATGTGAGTGTGAATGGTTGTCTGTCCCTATGTGTTAGCCCTGCGACAGACTGGCGACCTGTCCAGGGTGTACCTCACCTTTCGCCCTATAACAGCTGGGATAGGCTCCAGCGCCCCCCGCGACCCTGAAAAGGATAAGCGAATGGATGGATGGATATCGGAATACAGTTACTCATGTTTTGTATTTTAAATGCATAATGCCGGTACATGTATGCCGTTACTCCCTAACACTGCATCTATGTAAACATACTTACGGCCACTTTGTTAACTACACCCGTTCAACTACTCTTTAATCCAAAATGTAATCAGCCAATCAGATGGCAGCAGTCCATGCATTTCAGCATATAGCGATCAGTGACGGTGATTGAAATCACTTTGATCATGGTGTGGGTGTTGGTGCCACATTGGCTGATCTGAGTATTTCAGAAACTGCTGATCTGTTTAAATTTCCAGCACAAACATCTGCATGATTTACAGAGAGTAGTCCAAAAAAGAGAAAATATGCAGTTCCCTTAAAATGACATTGAGTTCTCTGTACTCGGGTCTCCAGAGTTACCAGCTCTCAACCCAACAGAGCATCTTTGGAATGTAGTGGACCATGAGATTTGCATCATATTTATTAGTAAAATGTTAAAAGATTAGCATTAACAGCATATCTTACCTGCCGTCGTAAAATACTTTAAGCTTTCATGATCATATTCAGATCATGCTGCTGTTCATTTGTTTGTTTATTCACAGTGTGTGATGATCACTGGCAGTCACATCTAAAAATCAGACCCCAGACAGCTGTAAGGTTATCAACATCATCCAGTGAACAAATGACTATCAGTGAATGTTTCTGTGGCAACATAAAACGCAAGCTAAATTCTCAATAGGTGACCGTTTTCATCCTTCTTGAGCTTTCTTATCATCACATTAGTCACTATTTTCTTGTGTCCTTTTGTTGAACACGAAGGTCTGGATGATCAGCAGTTCTGTGACCATGAGAGGAGCTCCAGTCTCAACCAGGAGGACCCAGAGCCTCTACAGACTAAAGAGGAACAGGAGGAAATCTCCACCAATCAGGGAGGAGAGCAGCTTGCACTGAAGCAGGAGGATGAAGGGATTAATGTCTGGACCGGAGAACAGCTGGATTTGTTGTGGAAACCTGGATCACGGCTGACCAGATTTGGTATGTAAAAGTGTAATAAGCAGATTTCATAATATAGAAATGAATATGACTTATAACAAAATGTCACAAAGACACATGGCGTGCATTACCGCCTGGGATACTGCCTCACTGGAGACATATTTTCTGTTTCAGATTTAAGTCATGTTAGCCCAGAACTGTACGCAGAATGTAGAAAAATGTTGAGACAATGAAAACTGTGGATTATTGGCCACAAGGACCAAGTTGGAGTAGTGAGCTGTACGCCTCATAAATGATGACTTTCTGCATGTAAACAGAATTCTTCTCTGTTCGCTGCATGAGAGAGAATATTTAAATATCGCTCACATATCTGAGAGACCTGCTCACAGTGTGACTTTTTTCTTGTGTGTTCTGTCCATCAAGACCTCCCACAGCAACATGATTGTAAGGAAAATGAGGATCTGGATGACCCGCAGGTCTGTAGCCAGGAAAGGAACTCCAGTCTGGACCAGCAGAACACAGAAACACTATAAAATAAAACTACAATATAAGACGAGAAACGTCTTATATTGGGATATGAGATTTTGGTCATGTCGCACAGCCCTAGCTAATGTTAGTCTTTAAAAAAAGAATGTACTTCCAGATGTTTCTTTCGGGTGGAGTCTTTATAGTTGAGAGCAGCTCGGTTTCTGGGTCCATTGTATAACTGACGCCACCAACATTACCAAGAGACTTACACTAGAGCTTCTTGTTGCGTGTTTTGTTTGGGTTTCCGGTAATGCGTGAAATCAACAAAATTAGAGAGGGTATAGCCTGACATATGAAACAGGAAAAGACCATCGTGTAATCCATTTATTTAGAAGTAACTGTATTCTAATTATTACCAAATTATCGGTAACTATCGGCGGCACGGTGGTTAGCACTGTTGCCTCACAGCAAGAAAGTCCTGAGTTCAATTCCACCATCAGGCCGGGGTCTTTCTGTGTGGAGTTTGCATGTTCTCACCGTGTTTGCGTGGGTTCTCTCCGGGTACTCCGGCTTCCTCCCACCGTCCAAAGACATGCAGCTTGTGGGGATAGGTTAATTGGATAATCCAAATTGCCACTAGGTGTGAATGTGAGTGTGAATGGTTGTCTGTCCCTATGTGTTAGCCCTGCGACAGACTGGCGACCTGTCCAGGGTGTACCTCACCTTTCGCCCTATAACAGCTGGGATAGGCTCCAGCGCCCCCCGCGACCCTGAAAAGGATAAGCGAATGGATGGATGGATATCGGAATACAGTTACTCATGTTTTGTATTTTAAATGCATAACGCCGGTACATGTATGCCGTTACTCCCTAACACTGCATCTATGTAAACATACTTACGGCCACTTTGTTAACTACACCCGTTCAACTACTCTTTAATCCAAAATGTAATCAGCCAATCAGATGGCAGCAGTCCATGCATTTCAGCATATAGCGATCAGTGACGGTGATTGAAATCACTTTGATCATGGTGTGGGTGTTGGTGCCACATTGGCTGATCTGAGTATTTCAGAAACTGCTGATCTGTTTAAATTTCCAGCACAAACATCTGCATGATTTACAGAGAGTAGTCCAAAAAAGAGAAAATATGCAGTTCCCTTAAAATGACATTGAGTTCTCTGTACTCGGGTCTCCAGAGTTACCAGCTCTCAACCCAACAGAGCATCTTTGGAATGTAGTGGACCATGAGATTTGCATCATATTTATTAGTAAAATGTTAAAAGATTAGCATTAACAGCATATCTTACCTGCCGTCGTAAAATACTTTAAGCTTTCATGATCATATTCAGATCATGCTGCTGTTCATTTGTTTGTTTATTCACAGTGTGTGATGATCACTGGCAGTCACATCTAAAAATCAGACCCCAGACAGCTGTAAGGTTATCAACATCATCCAGTGAACAAATGACTATCAGTGAATGTTTCTGTGGCAACATAAAACGCAAGCTAAATTCTCAATAGGTGACCGTTTTCATCCTTCTTGAGCTTTCTTATCATCACATTAGTCACTATTTTCTTGTGTCCTTTTGTTGAACACGAAGGTCTGGATGATCAGCAGTTCTGTGACCATGAGAGGAGCTCCAGTCTCAACCAGGAGGACCCAGAGCCTCTACAGACTAAAGAGGAACAGGAGGAAATCTCCACCAATCAGGGAGGAGAGCAGCTTGCACTGAAGCAGGAGGATGAAGGGATTAATGTCTGGACCGGAGAACAGCTGGATTTGTTGTGGAAACCTGGATCACGGCTGACCAGATTTGGTATGTAAAAGTGTAATAAGCAGATTTCATAATATAGAAATGAATATGACTTATAACAAAATGTCACAAAGACACATGGCGTGCATTACCGCCTGGGATACTGCCTCACTGGAGACATGTTTTCTGTTTCAGATTTAAGTCATGTTAGCCCAGAACTGTACGCAGAATGTAGAAAAATGTTGAGACAATGAAAACTGTGG
This sequence comes from Diplotaxodon limnothrissa, assembly GCF_057381915.1. Taxonomy (NCBI): domain Eukaryota; kingdom Metazoa; phylum Chordata; class Actinopteri; order Cichliformes; family Cichlidae; genus Diplotaxodon; species Diplotaxodon limnothrissa. Next base: position 935,639 of record NW_028188560.1, on the reverse strand, counting down.
ATTATTGGCCACAAGGACCAAGTTGGAGTAGTGAGCTGTACGCCTCATAAATGATGACTTTCTGCATGTAAACAGAATTCTTCTCTGTTCGCTGCATGAGAGAGAATATTTAAATATCGCTCACATATCTGAGAGACCTGCTCACAGTGTGACTTTTTTCTTGTGTGTTCTGTCCATCAAGACCTCCCACAGCAACATGATTGTAAGGAAAATGAGGATCTGGATGACCCGCAGGTCTGTAGCCAGGAAAGGAACTCCAGTCTGGACCAGCAGAACACAGAAACACTATAAAATAAAACTACAATATAAGACGAGAAACGTCTTATATTGGGATATGAGATTTTGGTCATGTCGCACAGCCCTAGCTAATGTTAGTCTTTAAAAAAAGAATGTACTTCCAGATGTTTCTTTCGGGTGGAGTCTTTATAGTTGAGAGCAGCTCGGTTTCTGGGTCCATTGTATAACTGACGCCACCAACATTACCAAGAGACTTACACTAGAGCTTCTTGTTGCGTGTTTTGTTTGGGTTTCCGGTAATGCGTGAAATCAACAAAATTAGAGAGGGTATAGCCTGACATATGAAACAGGAAAAGACCATCGTGTAATCCAGTTATTTAGAAGTAACTGTATTCTAATTATTACCAAATTATCGGTAACTATCGGCGGCACGGTGGTTAGCACTGTTGCCTCACAGCAAGAAAGTCCTGAGTTCAATTCCACCATCAGGCCGGGGTCTTTCTGTGTGGAGTTTGCATGTTCTCACCGTGTTTGCGTGGGTTCTCTCCGGGTACTCCGGCTTCCTCCCACCGTCCAAAGACATGCAGCTTGTGGGGATAGGTTAATTGGATAATCCAAATTGCCACTAGGTGTGAATGTGAGTGTGAATGGTTGTCTGTCCCTATGTGTTAGCCCTGCGACAGACTGGCGACCTGTCCAGGGTGTACCTCACCTTTCGCCCTATAACAGCTGGGATAGGCTCCAGCGCCCCCCGCGACCCTGAAAAGGATAAGCGAATGGATGGATGGATATCGGAATACAGTTACTCATGTTTTGTATTTTAAATGCATAACGCCGGTACATGTATGCCGTTACTCCCTAACACTGCATCTATGTAAACATACTTACGGCCACTTTGTTAACTACACCCGTTCAACTACTCTTTAATCCAAAATGTAATCAGCCAATCAGATGGCAGCAGTCCATGCATTTCAGCATATAGCGATCAGTGACGGTGATTGAAATCACTTTGATCATGGTGTGGGTGTTGGTGCCACATTGGCTGATCTGAGTATTTCAGAAACTGCTGATCTGTTTAAATTTCCAGCACAAACATCTGCATGATTTACAGAGAGTAGTCCAAAAAAGAGAAAATATGCAGTTCCCTTAAAATGACATTGAGTTCTCTGTACTCGGGTCTCCAGAGTTACCAGCTCTCAACCCAACAGAGCATCTTTGGAATGTAGTGGACCATGAGATTTGCATCATATTTATTAGTAAAATGTTAAAAGATTAGCATTAACAGCATATCTTACCTGCCGTCGTAAAATACTTTAAGCTTTCATGATCATATTCAGATCATGCTGCTGTTCATTTGTTTGTTTATTCACAGTGTGTGATGATCACTGGCAGTCACATCTAAAAATCAGACCCCAGACAGCTGTAAGGTTATCAACATCATCCAGTGAACAAATGACTATCAGTGAATGTTTCTGTGGCAACATAAAACGCAAGCTAAATTCTCAATAGGTGACCGTTTTCATCCTTCTTGAGCTTTCTTATCATCACATTAGTCACTATTTTCTTGTGTCCTTTTGTTGAACACGAAGGTCTGGATGATCAGCAGTTCTGTGACCAGGAGAGGAGCTCCAGTCTCAACCAGGAGGACCCAGAGCCTCTACAGACTAAAGAGGAACAGGAGGAAATCTCCACCAATCAGGAAGGAGAGCAGCTTGCACTGAAGCAGGAGGATGAAGGGATTAATGTCTGGACCGGAGAACAGCTGGATTTGTTGTGGAAACCTGGATCACGGCTGACCAGATTTGGTATGTAAAAGTGTAATAAGCAGATTTCATAATATAGAAATGAATATGACTTATAACAAAATGTCACAAAGACACATGGCGTGCATTACCGCCTGGGATACTGCCTCACTGGAGACATGTTTTCTGTTTCAGATTTAAGTCATGTTAGCCCAGAACTGTACGCAGAATGTAGAAAAATGTTGAGACAATGAAAACTGTGGATTATTGGCCACAAGGACCAAGTTGGAGTAGTGAGCTGTACGCCTCATAAATGATGACTTTCTGCATGTAAACAGAATTCTTCTCTGTTCGCTGCATGAGAGAGAATATTTAAATATCGCTCACATATCTGAGAGACCTGCTCACAGTGTGACTTTTTTCTTGTGTGTTCTGTCCATCAAGACCTCCCACAGCAACATGATTGTAAGGAAAATGAGGATCTGGATGACCCGCAGGTCTGTAGCCAGGAAAGGAACTCCAGTCTGGACCAGCAGAACACAGAAACACTATAAAATAAAACTACAATATAAGACGAGAAACGTCTTATATTGGGATATGAGATTTTGGTCATGTCGCACAGCCCTAGCTAATGTTAGTCTTTAAAAAAAGAATGTACTTCCAGATGTTTCTTTCGGGTGGAGTCTTTATAGTTGAGAGCAGCTCGGTTTCTGGGTCCATTGTATAACTGACGCCACCAACATTACCAAGAGACTTACACTAGAGCTTCTTGTTGCGTGTTTTGTTTGGGTTTCCGGTAATGCGTGAAATCAACAAAATTAGAGAGGGTATAGCCTGACATATGAAACAGGAAAAGACCATCGTGTAATCCATTTATTTAGAAGTAACTGTATTCTAATTATTACCAAATTATCGGTAACTATCGGCGGCACGGTGGTTAGCACTGTTGCCTCACAGCAAGAAAGTCCTGAGTTCAATTCCACCATCAGGCCGGGGTCTTTCTGTGTGGAGTTTGCATGTTCTCACCGTGTTTGCGTGGGTTCTCTCCGGGTACTCCGGCTTCCTCCCACCGTCCAAAGACATGCAGCTTGTGGGGATAGGTTAATTGGATAATCCAAATTGCCACTAGGTGTGAATGTGAGTGTGAATGGTTGTCTGTCCCTATGTGTTAGCCCTGCGACAGACTGGCGACCTGTCCAGGGTGTACCTCACCTTTCGCCCTATAACAGCTGGGATAGGCTCCAGCGCCCCCCGCGACCCTGAAAAGGATAAGCGAATGGATGGATGGATATCGGAATACAGTTACTCATGTTTTGTATTTTAAATGCATAATGCCGGTACATGTATGCCGTTACTCCCTAACACTGCATCTATGTAAACATACTTACGGCCACTTTGTTAACTACACCCGTTCAACTACTCTTTAATCCAAAATGTAATCAGCCAATCAGATGGCAGCAGTCCATGCATTTCAGCATATAGCGATCAGTGACGGTGATTGAAATCACTTTGATCATGGTGTGGGTGTTGGTGCCACATTGGCTGATCTGAGTATTTCAGAAACTGCTGATCTGTTTAAATTTCCAGCACAAACATCTGCATGATTTACAGAGAGTAGTCCAAAAAAGAGAAAATATGCAGTTCCCTTAAAATGACATTGAGTTCTCTGTACTCGGGTCTCCAGAGTTACCAGCTCTCAACCCAACAGAGCATCTTTGGAATGTAGTGGACCATGAGATTTGCATCATATTTATTAGTAAAATGTTAAAAGATTAGCATTAACAGCATATCTTACCTGCCGTCGTAAAATACTTTAAGCTTTCATGATCATATTCAGATCATGCTGCTGTTCATTTGTTTGTTTATTCACAGTGTGTGATGATCACTGGCAGTCACATCTAAAAATCAGACCCCAGACAGCTGTAAGGTTATCAACATCATCCAGTGAACAAATGACTATCAGTGAATGTTTCTGTGGCAACATAAAACGCAAGCTAAATTCTCAATAGGTGACCGTTTTCATCCTTCTTGAGCTTTCTTATCATCACATTAGTCACTATTTTCTTGTGTCCTTTTGTTGAACACGAAGGTCTGGATGATCAGCAGTTCTGTGACCATGAGAGGAGCTCCAGTCTCAACCAGGAGGACCCAGAGCCTCTACAGACTAAAGAGGAACAGGAGGAAATCTCCACCAATCAGGGAGGAGAGCAGCTTGCACTGAAGCAGGAGGATGAAGGGATTAATGTCTGGACCGGAGAACAGCTGGATTTGTTGTGGAAACCTGGATCACGGCTGACCAGATTTGGTATGTAAAAGTGTAATAAGCAGATTTCATAATATAGAAATGAATATGACTTATAACAAAATGTCACAAAGACACATGGCGTGCATTACCGCCTGGGATACTGCCTCACTGGAGACATGTTTTCTGTTTCAGATTTAAGTCATGTTAGCCCAGAACTGTACGCAGAATGTAGAAAAATGTTGAGACAATGAAAACTGTGGATTATTGGCCACAAGGACCAAGTTGGAGTAGTGAGCTGTACGCCTCATAAATGATGACTTTCTGCATGTAAACAGAATTCTTCTCTGTTCGCTGCATGAGAGAGAATATTTAAATATCGCTCACATATCTGAGAGACCTGCTCACAGTGTGACTTTTTTCTTGTGTGTTCTGTCCATCAAGACCTCCCACAGCAACATGATTGTAAGGAAAATGAGGATCTGGATGACCCGCAGGTCTGTAGCCAGGAAAGGAACTCCAGTCTGGACCAGCAGAACACAGAAACACTATAAAATAAAACTACAATATAAGACGAGAAACGTCTTATATTGGGATATGAGATTTTGGTCATGTCGCACAGCCCTAGCTAATGTTAGTCTTTAAAAAAAGAATGTACTTCCAGATGTTTCTTTCGGGTGGAGTCTTTATAGTTGAGAGCAGCTCGGTTTCTGGGTCCATTGTATAACTGACGCCACCAACATTACCAAGAGACTTACACTAGAGCTTCTTGTTGCGTGTTTTGTTTGGGTTTCCGGTAATGCGTGAAATCAACAAAATTAGAGAGGGTATAGCCTGACATATGAAACAGGAAAAGACCATCGTGTAATCCATTTATTTAGAAGTAACTGTATTCTAATTATTACCAAATTATCGGTAACTATCGGCGGCACGGTGGTTAGCACTGTTGCCTCACAGCAAGAAAGTCCTGAGTTCAATTCCACCATCAGGCCGTGGTCTTTCTGTGTGGAGTTTGCATGTTCTCACCGTGTTTGCGTGGGTTCTCTCCGGGTACTCCGGCTTCCTCCCACCGTCCAAAGACATGCAGCTTGTGGGGATAGGTTAATTGGATAATCCAAATTGCCACTAGGTGTGAATGTGAGTGTGAATGGTTGTCTGTCCCTATGTGTTAGCCCTGCGACAGACTGGCGACCTGTCCAGGGTGTACCTCACCTTTCGCCCTATAACAGCTGGGATAGGCTCCAGCGCCCCCCGCGACCCTGAAAAGGATAAGCGAATGGATGGATGGATATCGGAATACAGTTACTCATGTTTTGTATTTTAAATGCATAATGCCGGTACATGTATGCCGTTACTCCCTAACACTGCATCTATGTAAACATACTTACGGCCACTTTGTTAACTACACCCGTTCAACTACTCTTTAATCCAAAATGTAATCAGCCAATCAGATGGCAGCAGTCCATGCATTTCAGCATATAGCGATCAGTGACGGTGATTGAAATCACTTTGATCATGGTGTGGGTGTTGGTGCCACATTGGCTGATCTGAGTATTTCAGAAACTGCTGATCTGTTTAAATTTCCAGCACAAACATCTGCATGATTTACAGAGAGTAGTCCAAAAAAGAGAAAATATGCAGTTCCCTTAAAATGACATTGAGTTCTCTGTACTCGGGTCTCCAGAGTTACCAGCTCTCAACCCAACAGAGCATCTTTGGAATGTAGTGGACCATGAGATTTGCATCATATTTATTAGTAAAATGTTAAAAGATTAGCATTAACAGCATATCTTACCTGCCGTCGTAAAATACTTTAAGCTTTCATGATCATATTCAGATCATGCTGCTGTTCATTTGTTTGTTTATTCACAGTGTGTGATGATCACTGGCAGTCACATCTAAAAATCAGACCCCAGACAGCTGTAAGGTTATCAACATCATCCAGTGAACAAATGACTATCAGTGAATGTTTCTGTGGCAACATAAAACGCAAGCTAAATTCTCAATAGGTGACCGTTTTCATCCTTCTTGAGCTTTCTTATCATCACATTAGTCACTATTTTCTTGTGTCCTTTTGTTGAACACGAAGGTCTGGATGATCAGCAGTTCTGTGACCATGAGAGGAGCTCCAGTCTCAACCAGGAGGACCCAGAGCCTCTACAGACTAAAGAGGAACAGGAGGAAATCTCCACCAATCAGGGAGGAGAGCAGCTTGCACTGAAGCAGGAGGATGAAGGGATTAATGTCTGGACCGGAGAACAGCTGGATTTGTTGTGGAAACCTGGATCACGGCTGACCAGATTTGGTATGTAAAAGTGTAATAAGCAGATTTCATAATATAGAAATGAATATGACTTATAACAAAATGTCACAAAGACACATGGCGTGCATTACCGCCTGGGATACTGCCTCACTGGAGACATATTTTCTGTTTCAGATTTAAGTCATGTTAGCCCAGAACTGTACGCAGAATGTAGAAAAATGTTGAGACAATGAAAACTGTGGATTATTGGCCACAAGGACCAAGTTGGAGTAGTGAGCTGTACGCCTCATAAATGATGACTTTCTGCATGTAAACAGAATTCTTCTCTGTTCGCTGCATGAGAGAGAATATTTAAATATCGCTCACATATCTGAGAGACCTGCTCACAGTGTGACTTTTTTCTTGTGTGTTCTGTCCATCAAGACCTCCCACAGCAACATGATTGTAAGGAAAATGAGGATCTGGATGACCCGCAGGTCTGTAGCCAGGAAAGGAACTCCAGTCTGGACCAGCAGAACACAGAAACACTATAAAATAAAACTACAATATAAGACGAGAAACGTCTTATATTGGGATATGAGATTTTGGTCATGTCGCACAGCCCTAGCTAATGTTAGTCTTTAAAAAAAGAATGTACTTCCAGATGTTTCTTTCGGGTGGAGTCTTTATAGTTGAGAGCAGCTCGGTTTCTGGGTCCATTGTATAACTGACGCCACCAACATTACCAAGAGACTTACACTAGAGCTTCTTGTTGCGTGTTTTGTTTGGGTTTCCGGTAATGCGTGAAATCAACAAAATTAGAGAGGGTATAGCCTGACATATGAAACAGGAAAAGACCATCGTGTAATCCATTTATTTAGAAGTAACTGTATTCTAATTATTACCAAATTATCGGTAACTATCGGCGGCACGGTGGTTAGCACTGTTGCCTCACAGCAAGAAAGTCCTGAGTTCAATTCCACCATCAGGCCGGGGTCTTTCTGTGTGGAGTTTGCATGTTCTCACCGTGTTTGCGTGGGTTCTCTCCGGGTACTCCGGCTTCCTCCCACCGTCCAAAGACATGCAGCTTGTGGGGATAGGTTAATTGGATAATCCAAATTGCCACTAGGTGTGAATGTGAGTGTGAATGGTTGTCTGTCCCTATGTGTTAGCCCTGCGACAGACTGGCGACCTGTCCAGGGTGTACCTCACCTTTCGCCCTATAACAGCTGGGATAGGCTCCAGCGCCCCCCGCGACCCTGAAAAGGATAAGCGAATGGATGGATGGATATCGGAATACAGTTACTCATGTTTTGTATTTTAAATGCATAATGCCGGTACATGTATGCCGTTACTCCCTAACACTGCATCTATGTAAACATACTTACGGCCACTTTGTTAACTACACCCGTTCAACTACTCTTTAATCCAAAATGTAATCAGCCAATCAGATGGCAGCAGTCCATGCATTTCAGCATATAGCGATCAGTGACGGTGATTGAAATCACTTTGATCATGGTGTGGGTGTTGGTGCCACATTGGCTGATCTGAGTATTTCAGAAACTGCTGATCTGTTTAAATTTCCAGCACAAACATCTGCATGATTTACAGAGAGTAGTCCAAAAAAGAGAAAATATGCAGTTCCCTTAAAATGACATTGAGTTCTCTGTACTCGGGTCTCCAGAGTTACCAGCTCTCAACCCAACAGAGCATCTTTGGAATGTAGTGGACCATGAGATTTGCATCATATTTATTAGTAAAATGTTAAAAGATTAGCATTAACAGCATATCTTACCTGCCGTCGTAAAATACTTTAAGCTTTCATGATCATATTCAGATCATGCTGCTGTTCATTTGTTTGTTTATTCACAGTGTGTGATGATCACTGGCAGTCACATCTAAAAATCAGACCCCAGACAGCTGTAAGGTTATCAACATCATCCAGTGAACAAATGACTATCAGTGAATGTTTCTGTGGCAACATAAAACGCAAGCTAAATTCTCAATAGGTGACCGTTTTCATCCTTCTTGAGCTTTCTTATCATCACATTAGTCACTATTTTCTTGTGTCCTTTTGTTGAACACGAAGGTCTGGATGATCAGCAGTTCTGTGACCATGAGAGGAGCTCCAGTCTCAACCAGGAGGACCCAGAGCCTCTACAGACTAAAGAGGAACAGGAGGAAATCTCCACCAATCAGGGAGGAGAGCAGCTTGCACTGAAGCAGGAGGATGAAGGGATTAATGTCTGGACCGGAGAACAGCTGGATTTGTTGTGGAAACCTGGATCACGGCTGACCAGATTTGGTATGTAAAAGTGTAATAAGCAGATTTCATAATATAGAAATGAATATGACTTATAACAAAATGTCACAAAGACACATGGCGTGCATTACCGCCTGGGATACTGCCTCACTGGAGACATGTTTTCTGTTTCAGATTTAAGTCATGTTAGCCCAGAACTGTACGCAGAATGTAGAAAAATGTTGAGACAATGAAAACTGTGGATTATTGGCCACAAGGACCAAGTTGGAGTAGTGAGCTGTACGCCTCATAAATGATGACTTTCTGCATGTAAACAGAATTCTTCTCTGTTCGCTGCATGAGAGAGAATATTTAAATATCGCTCACATATCTGAGAGACCTGCTCACAGTGTGACTTTTTTCTTGTGTGTTCTGTCCATCAAGACCTCCCACAGCAACATGATTGTAAGGAAAATGAGGATCTGGATGACCCGCAGGTCTGTAGCCAGGAAAGGAACTCCAGTCTGGACCAGCAGAACACAGAAACACTATAAAATAAAACTACAATATAAGACGAGAAACGTCTTATATTGGGATATGAGATTTTGGTCATGTCGCACAGCCCTAGCTAATGTTAGTCTTTAAAAAAAGAATGTACTTCCAGATGTTTCTTTCGGGTGGAGTCTTTATAGTTGAGAGCAGCTCGGTTTCTGGGTCCATTGTATAACTGACGCCACCAACATTACCAAGAGACTTACACTAGAGCTTCTTGTTGCGTGTTTTGTTTGGGTTTCCGGTAATGCGTGAAATCAACAAAATTAGAGAGGGTATAGCCTGACATATGAAACAGGAAAAGACCATCGTGTAATCCATTTATTTAGAAGTAACTGTATTCTAATTATTACCAAATTATCGGTAACTATCGGCGGCACGGTGGTTAGCACTGTTGCCTCACAGCAAGAAAGTCCTGAGTTCAATTCCACCATCAGGCCGTGGTCTTTCTGTGTGGAGTTTGCATGTTCTCACCGTGTTTGCGTGGGTTCTCTCCGGGTACTCCGGCTTCCTCCCACCGTCCAAAGACATGCAGCTTGTGGGGATAGGTTAATTGGATAATCCAAATTGCCACTAGGTGTGAATGTGAGTGTGAATGGTTGTCTGTCCCTATGTGTTAGCCCTGCGACAGACTGGCGACCTGTCCAGGGTGTACCTCACCTTTCGCCCTATAACAGCTGGGATAGGCTCCAGCGCCCCCCGCGACCCTGAAAAGGATAAGCGAATGGATGGATGGATATCGGAATACAGTTACTCATGTTTTGTATTTTAAATGCATAATGCCGGTACATGTATGCCGTTACTCCCTAACACTGCATCTATGTAAACATACTTACGGCCACTTTGTTAACTACACCCGTTCAACTACTCTTTAATCCAAAATGTAATCAGCCAATCAGATGGCAGCAGTCCATGCATTTCAGCATATAGCGATCAGTGACGGTGATTGAAATCACTTTGATCATGGTGTGGGTGTTGGTGCCACATTGGCTGATCTGAGTATTTCAGAAACTGCTGATCTGTTTAAATTTCCAGCACAAACATCTGCATGATTTACAGAGAGTAGTCCAAAAAAGAGAAAATATGCAGTTCCCTTAAAATGACATTGAGTTCTCTGTACTCGGGTCTCCAGAGTTACCAGCTCTCAACCCAACAGAGCATCTTTGGAATGTAGTGGACCATGAGATTTGCATCATATTTATTAGTAAAATGTTAAAAGATTAGCATTAACAGCATATCTTACCTGCCGTCGTAAAATACTTTAAGCTTTCATGATCATATTCAGATCATGCTGCTGTTCATTTGTTTGTTTATTCACAGTGTGTGATGATCACTGGCAGTCACATCTAAAAATCAGACCCCAGACAGCTGTAAGGTTATCAACATCATCCAGTGAACAAATGACTATCAGTGAATGTTTCTGTGGCAACATAAAACGCAAGCTAAATTCTCAATAGGTGACCGTTTTCATCCTTCTTGAGCTTTCTTATCATCACATTAGTCACTATTTTCTTGTGTCCTTTTGTTGAACACGAAGGTCTGGATGATCAGCAGTTCTGTGACCATGAGAGGAGCTCCAGTCTCAACCAGGAGGACCCAGAGCCTCTACAGACTAAAGAGGAACAGGAGGAAATCTCCACCAATCAGGGAGGAGAGCAGCTTGCACTGAAGCAGGAGGATGAAGGGATTAATGTCTGGACCGGAGAACAGCTGGATTTGTTGTGGAAACCTGGATCACGGCTGACCAGATTTGGTATGTAAAAGTGTAATAAGCAGATTTCATAATATAGAAATGAATATGACTTATAACAAAATGTCACAAAGACACATGGCGTGCATTACCGCCTGGGATACTGCCTCACTGGAGACATGTTTTCTGTTTCAGATTTAAGTCATGTTAGCCCAGAACTGTACGCAGAATGTAGAAAAATGTTGAGACAATGAAAACTGTGGATTATTGGCCACAAGGACCAAGTTGGAGTAGTGAGCTGTACGCCTCATAAATGATGACTTTCTGCATGTAAACAGAATTCTTCTCTGTTCGCTGCATGAGAGAGAATATTTAAATATCGCTCACATATCTGAGAGACCTGCTCACAGTGTGACTTTTTTCTTGTGTGTTCTGTCCATCAAGACCTCCCACAGCAACATGATTGTAAGGAAAATGAGGATCTGGATGACCCGCAGGTCTGTAGCCAGGAAAGGAACTCCAGTCTGGACCAGCAGAACACAGAAACACTATAAAATAAAACTACAATATAAGACGAGAAACGTCTTATATTGGGATATGAGATTTTGGTCATGTCGCACAGCCCTAGCTAATGTTAGTCTTTAAAAAAAGAATGTACTTCCAGATGTTTCTTTCGGGTGGAGTCTTTATAGTTGAGAGCAGCTCGGTTTCTGGGTCCATTGTATAACTGACGCCACCAACATTACCAAGAGACTTACACTAGAGCTTCTTGTTGCGTGTTTTGTTTGGGTTTCCGGTAATGCGTGAAATCAACAAAATTAGAGAGGGTATAGCCTGACATATGAAACAGGAAAAGACCATCGTGTAATCCATTTATTTAGAAGTAACTGTATTCTAATTATTACCAAATTATCGGTAACTATCGGCGGCACGGTGGTTAGCACTGTTGCCTCACAGCAAGAAAGTCCTGAGTTCAATTCCACCATCAGGCCGGGGTCTTTCTGTGTGGAGTTTGCATGTTCTCACCGTGTTTGCGTGGGTTCTCTCCGGGTACTCCGGCTTCCTCCCACCGTCCAAAGACATGCAGCTTGTGGGGATAGGTTAATTGGATAATCCAAATTGCCACTAGGTGTGAATGTGAGTGTGAATGGTTGTCTGTCCCTATGTGTTAGCCCTGCGACAGACTGGCGACCTGTCCAGGGTGTACCTCACCTTTCGCCCTATAACAGCTGGGATAGGCTCCAGCGCCCCCCGCGACCCTGAAAAGGATAAGCGAATGGATGGATGGATATCGGAATACAGTTACTCATGTTTTGTATTTTAAATGCATAATGCCGGTACATGTATGCCGTTACTCCCTAACACTGCATCTATGTAAACATACTTACGGCCACTTTGTTAACTACACCCGTTCAACTACTCTTTAATCCAAAATGTAATCAGCCAATCAGATGGCAGCAGTCCATGCATTTCAGCATATAGCGATCAGTGACGGTGATTGAAATCACTTTGATCATGGTGTGGGTGTTGGTGCCACATTGGCTGATCTGAGTATTTCAGAAACTGCTGATCTGTTTAAATTTCCAGCACAAACATCTGCATGATTTACAGAGAGTAGTCCAAAAAAGAGAAAATATGCAGTTCCCTTAAAATGACATTGAGTTCTCTGTACTCGGGTCTCCAGAGTTACCAGCTCTCAACCCAACAGAGCATCTTTGGAATGTAGTGGACCATGAGATTTGCATCATATTTATTAGTAAAATGTTAAAAGATTAGCATTAACAGCATATCTTACCTGCCGTCGTAAAATACTTTAAGCTTTCATGATCATATTCAGATCATGCTGCTGTTCATTTGTTTGTTTATTCACAGTGTGTGATGATCACTGGCAGTCACATCTAAAAATCAGACCCCAGACAGCTGTAAGGTTATCAACATCATCCAGTGAACAAATGACTATCAGTGAATGTTTCTGTGGCAACATAAAACGCAAGCTAAATTCTCAATAGGTGACCGTTTTCATCCTTCTTGAGCTTTCTTATCATCACATTAGTCACTATTTTCTTGTGTCCTTTTGTTGAACACGAAGGTCTGGATGATCAGCAGTTCTGTGACCATGAGAGGAGCTCCAGTCTCAACCAGGAGGACCCAGAGCCTCTACAGACTAAAGAGGAACAGGAGGAAATCTCCACCAATCAGGGAGGAGAGCAGCTTGCACTGAAGCAGGAGGATGAAGGGATTAATGTCTGGACCGGAGAACAGCTGGATTTGTTGTGGAAACCTGGATCACGGCTGACCAGATTTGGTATGTAAAAGTGTAATAAGCAGATTTCATAATATAGAAATGAATATGACTTATAACAAAATGTCACAAAGACACATGGCGTGCATTACCGCCTGGGATACTGCCTCACTGGAGACATGTTTTCTGTTTCAGATTTAAGTCATGTTAGCCCAGAACTGTACGCAGAATGTAGAAAAATGTTGAGACAATGAAAACTGTGGATTATTGGCCACAAGGACCAAGTTGGAGTAGTGAGCTGTACGCCTCATAAATGATGACTTTCTGCATGTAAACAGAATTCTTCTCTGTTCGCTGCATGAGAGAGAATATTTAAATATCGCTCACATATCTGAGAGACCTGCTCACAGTGTGACTTTTTTCTTGTGTGTTCTGTCCATCAAGACCTCCCACAGCAACATGATTGTAAGGAAAATGAGGATCTGGATGACCCGCAGGTCTGTAGCCAGGAAAGGAACTCCAGTCTGGACCAGCAGAACACAGAAACACTATAAAATAAAACTACAATATAAGACGAGAAACGTCTTATATTGGGATATGAGATTTTGGTCATGTCGCACAGCCCTAGCTAATGTTAGTCTTTAAAAAAAGAATGTACTTCCAGATGTTTCTTTCGGGTGGAGTCTTTATAGTTGAGAGCAGCTCGGTTTCTGGGTCCATTGTATAACTGACGCCACCAACATTACCAAGAGACTTACACTAGAGCTTCTTGTTGCGTGTTTTGTTTGGGTTTCCGGTAATGCGTGAAATCAACAAAATTAGAGAGGGTATAGCCTGACATATGAAACAGGAAAAGACCATCGTGTAATCCATTTATTTAGAAGTAACTGTATTCTAATTATTACCAAATTATCGGTAACTATCGGCGGCACGGTGGTTAACACTGTTGCCTCACAGCAAGAAAGTCCTGAGTTCAATTCCACCATCAGGCCGGGGTCTTTCTGTGTGGAGTTTGCATGTTCTCACCGTGTTTGCGTGGGTTCTCTCCGGGTACTCCGGCTTCCTCCCACCGTCCAAAGACATGCAGCTTGTGGGGATAGGTTAATTGGATAATCCAAATTGCCACTAGGTGTGAATGTGAGTGTGAATGGTTGTCTGTCCCTATGTGTTAGCCCTGCGACAGACTGGCGACCTGTCCAGGGTGTACCTCACCTTTCGCCCTATAACAGCTGGGATAGGCTCCAGCGCCCCCCGCGACCCTGAAAAGGATAAGCGAATGGATGGATGGATATCGGAATACAGTTACTCATGTTTTGTATTTTAAATGCATAATGCCGGTACATGTATGCCGTTACTCCCTAACACTGCATCTATGTAAACATACTTACGGCCACTTTGTTAACTACACCCGTTCAACTACTCTTTAATCCAAAATGTAATCAGCCAATCAGATGGCAGCAGTCCATGCATTTCAGCATATAGCGATCAGTGACGGTGATTGAAATCACTTTGATCATGGTGTGGGTGTTGGTGCCACATTGGCTGATCTGAGTATTTCAGAAACTGCTGATCTGTTTAAATTTCCAGCACAAACATCTGCATGATTTACAGAGAGTAGTCCAAAAAAGAGAAAATATGCAGTTCCCTTAAAATGACATTGAGTTCTCTGTACTCGGGTCTCCAGAGTTACCAGCTCTCAACCCAACAGAGCATCTTTGGAATGTAGTGGACCATGAGATTTGCATCATATTTATTAGTAAAATGTTAAAAGATTAGCATTAACAGCATATCTTACCTGCCGTCGTAAAATACTTTAAGCTTTCATGATCATATTCAGATCATGCTGCTGTTCATTTGTTTGTTTATTCACAGTGTGTGATGATCACTGGCAGTCACATCTAAAAATCAGACCCCAGACAGCTGTAAGGTTATCAACATCATCCAGTGAACAAATGACTATCAGTGAATGTTTCTGTGGCAACATAAAACGCAAGCTAAATTCTCAA
>NW_028188560.1:866392-920344 GCF_057381915.1 Diplotaxodon limnothrissa | reverse complement strand
CGGTCACCTATTGAGAATTTAGCTTGCGTTTTATGTTGCCACAGAAACATTCACTGATAGTCATTTGTTCACTGGATGATGTTGATAACCTTACAGCTGTCTGGGGTCTGATTTTTAGATGTGACTGCCAGTGATCATCACACACTGTGAATAAACAAACAAATGAACAGCAGCATGATCTGAATATGATCATGAAAGCTTAAAGTATTTTACGACAGCAGGTAAGATATGCTGTTAATGCTAATCTTTTAACATTTTACTAATAAATATGATGCAAATCTCATGGTCCACTACATTCCAAAGATGCTCTGTTGGGTTGAGAGCTGGTAACTCTGGAGACCCGAGTACAGAGAACTCAATGTCATTTTAAGGGAACTGCATATTTTCTCTTTTTTGGACTACTCTCTGTAAATCATGCAGATGTTTGTGCTGGAAATTTAAACAGATCAGCAGTTTCTGAAATACTCAGATCAGCCAATGTGGCACCAACACCCACACCATGATCAAAGTGATTTCAATCACCGTCACTGATCGCTATATGCTGAAATGCATGGACTGCTGCCATCTGATTGGCTGATTACATTTTGGATTAAAGAGTAGTTGAACGGGTGTAGTTAACAAAGTGGCCGTAAGTATGTTTACATAGATGCAGTGTTAGGGAGTAACGGCATACATGTACCGGCATTATGCATTTAAAATACAAAACATGAGTAACTGTATTCCGATATCCATCCATCCATTCGCTTATCCTTTTCAGGGTCGCGGGGGGCGCTGGAGCCTATCCCAGCTGTTATAGGGCGAAAGGTGAGGTACACCCTGGACAGGTCGCCAGTCTGTCGCAGGGCTAACACATAGGGACAGACAACCATTCACACTCACATTCACACCTAGTGGCAATTTGGATTATCCAATTAACCTATCCCCACAAGCTGCATGTCTTTGGACGGTGGGAGGAAGCCGGAGTACCCGGAGAGAACCCACGCAAACACGGTGAGAACATGCAAACTCCACACAGAAAGACCCCGGCCTGATGGTGGAATTGAACTCAGGACTTTCTTGCTGTGAGGCAACAGTGCTAACCACCGTGCCGCCGATAGTTACCGATAATTTGGTAATAATTAGAATACAGTTACTTCTAAATAAATGGATTACACGATGGTCTTTTCCTGTTTCATATGTCAGGCTATACCCTCTCTAATTTTGTTGATTTCACGCATTACCGGAAACCCAAACAAAACACGCAACAAGAAGCTCTAGTGTAAGTCTCTTGGTAATGTTGGTGGCGTCAGTTATACAATGGACCCAGAAACCGAGCTGCTCTCAACTATAAAGACTCCACCCGAAAGAAACATCTGGAAGTACATTCTTTTTTTAAAGACTAACATTAGCTAGGGCTGTGCGACATGACCAAAATCTCATATCCCAATATAAGACGTTTCTCGTCTTATATTGTAGTTTTATTTTATAGTGTTTCTGTGTTCTGCTGGTCCAGACTGGAGTTCCTTTCCTGGCTACAGACCTGCGGGTCATCCAGATCCTCATTTTCCTTACAATCATGTTGCTGTGGGAGGTCTTGATGGACAGAACACACAAGAAAAAAGTCACACTGTGAGCAGGTCTCTCAGATATGTGAGCGATATTTAAATATTCTCTCTCATGCAGCGAACAGAGAAGAATTCTGTTTACATGCAGAAAGTCATCATTTATGAGGCGTACAGCTCACTACTCCAACTTGGTCCTTGTGGCCAATAATCCACAGTTTTCATTGTCTCAACATTTTTCTACATTCTGCGTACAGTTCTGGGCTAACATGACTTAAATCTGAAACAGAAAACATGTCTCCAGTGAGGCAGTATCCCAGGCGGTAATGCACGCCATGTGTCTTTGTGACATTTTGTTATAAGTCATATTCATTTCTATATTATGAAATCTGCTTATTACACTTTTACATACCAAATCTGGTCAGCCGTGATCCAGGTTTCCACAACAAATCCAGCTGTTCTCCGGTCCAGACATTAATCCCTTCATCCTCCTGCTTCAGTGCAAGCTGCTCTCCTCCCTTATTGGTGGAGATTTCCTCCTGTTCCTCTTTAGTCTGTAGAGGCTCTGGGTCCTCCTGGTTGAGACTGGAGCTCCTCTCATGGTCACAGAACTGCTGATCATCCAGACCTTCGTGTTCAACAAAAGGACACAAGAAAATAGTGACTAATGTGATGATAAGAAAGCTCAAGAAGGATGAAAACGGTCACCTATTGAGAATTTAGCTTGCGTTTTATGTTGCCACAGAAACATTCACTGATAGTCATTTGTTCACTGGATGATGAAGTGAGGGCCGTGAGGCACAGCTCCCCGTCCCCCGGTGACCCTGCTAGGTCCACCTTCTTAGGGAAACCCTCTGCAGAGGAGCTGACAGAGCCAGGAACTTGTGAGTTGCGTGTGTCCACTCAGGCATCATTCATGCTTGTTCTGTAGGCAGTTCCTGTCAGAAGGAGGAGGCGCAGCAGGAGCGTCGGGGGGCGGAAGACGGTGCCTCAGTGCCTCTCTCCTTCTGACATTGTTAAAGAAAACACAACAAATTTATAATTATGTAGATAATTACATGTAGATAATGTCCTCAAGTTCTGTATAACCACTTTTTCCTCTCTCTGTGTTTGTTTCTCGTTCGTTGTTGTGTGTGTTTGTGTGCATTTGTCTCTTTCAAACAGGTGCCGGTCCTCACCTCTGCAGTGCTGCCGTCTCCTGTAGCGCTGCATGTTTCTAAGCTAAGTTTCCTTTCCTTTTTCTGTTCTCTCAGATTTGTCCTCAGGTTTGAAGTGTCTGTGTTGTGCAGCTGGTCTGGTCTGTCTCTAGACAGTTCAGGCTTCACCCACTAGTTAAATGGTGGAGGCTCACAGCGACATACTCAACACACAAGTTTCTGAACTCTGCATGAGGGTTTCTCCGACGAAGTGAGGGCCGTGAGGCACAGCTCCCCGTCCCCCGGTGACCCTGCTAGGTCCACCTTCTTAGGGAAACCCTCTGCAGAGGAGCTGACAGAGCCAGGAACTTGTGAGTTGTGTGTGTCCACTCAGGCATCATTCATGCTTGTTCTGTAGGCAGTTCCTGTCAGAAGGAGGAGGCGCAGCAGGAGCGTCGGGGGGCGGAAGACGGTGCCTCAGTGCCTCTCTCCTTCTGACATTGTTAAAGAAAACACAACAAATTTATAATTATTTAGATATTTACATGTAGGTAATGTCCTCAAGTTCTGTATATATTTACATTTAAAGGATGATCATGGTGTTGATGATGGCGTTAAGCCAGAGGACAGTGTTTCAAATGTTGTTGGTAAATCTTCAGTCACTAAAAGCTCATCTAGTGGTAAAGTGAGCACAACTTCTTCTGCCAAAATCAAGGCAAAAGCAGAAAAGGCAGCATTACTCGCTTGTATGGCAGTCTTAAAAGAGAAGCATGCTTTGGAGGAGCAAGAGCTAAAGCTAAGGAGGAAACGTGAACAGCTTGAGCTTGAAGCGCTGCTTTCTGCCTCTTCTGCAAAGTTAGCTGTTCTCCAAGCTGCTGAAGTTCAAAGTATATCTAACATATCGTCCAATGCTATGAATTCATATTATGAAAGGGAAATCAAGAAAACAGCTGCTTCAGCCACAGTCAAGCCTAGTACACCAGTCAATGAAGATAAACCTGCAGTGCAAATAGTACAGACTGAAAGCAACATATCTGCAATGATCCTGCCAGGAACGGAAATTGAAGGTGAGCCACAAGCTGAAACGGTCATCACAATGCAATTTCACAATGTGGATCCTCCATCGCCCAGGTCAATTCCTACAGCGGCAGAAGGACGGTTGGAGGACATTTGTACCATTTTACAAAGACAAAATGAAATAACTGCAACCCTTGTTCAGCATCAGCGTGCATCGTCATTACCATCCAGGAAAATACCTGTATTCGATGGTGATCCTCTTCAGTATATCTCTTTCATTAATGTGTTTGAACAAGGAGTGGAAGAAAAGGCCAATAAGAGGGACTGCTTGTATTATTTGGAGCAGTTTACAACAGGACAGCCGAGAGAGCTGGTACGCAGTTGTCAACATATGGCTGCAGGACAAGGCTATATACAAGCAAAGCAACTGCTCAAAGAACACTTTGGAAATGAATATAAAATTGCAACTGCTTATATTGACAAGGCGTTATCTTGGCCTGCAATTAAAAATGAAGATGTGAAATCATTGCAAGCATATTCTCTTTTCTTACGTGGGAGTTGTAATGTCATGGAAACATTGCAACATATGCAGGAACTGGACATGCCAGTGAACATGAAAATCATTTTGTGCAAGTTGCCATATAAAATGAGAGAGAAATGGAGAGCGTTCGCATATGATATATTGGAAACCTCTAAACACAGAGCTCAGTTTGAAGATTTGGTTGCATTTATTGAAAAGCAGGTGAAAATTCTTTCAGATCCTTTGTTTGGGGACATTCAGAATGTAACGTCAACAATCCCTGTCTCAAAGGTTGACAACAGACTGAAGTCACAACCAAGCAAACAAATTAAAGGGAACAGCTTTGCTGCTACAGCCACACCCATGATCATGAAAAAAACCTACAGTACGGAAAGGCTGATTACTACAACAAGCCATGACTTTACAGTAAAGCCATCTTGTGTCTGCTGTACTCAATGACACACACTGGAGGAGTGTCAACAGTTTCAGCGGAAGAAGCACAGAGACAAAATGCTTTTTCTAAAGGAGAAAGGGCTGTGTTTTGGTTGCTTAGGTGCTGGGCACATAAGCAAGGACTGTGCTAAGCGTTTGATATGTAGAACGTGTGGTAAAGGTCATCCCACTGTCCTCCATATTGATAACGATGGCGTAAGCCCTGAATGCTATGGAGAGCCCTCCTCTTCAAAGAATGTAAAAACTTGTGGTCATACAGGGGCCGGAAGAGAAAGCGGTTTGCTTTCCATTCTGCCAGTTCAAATAAAGTCTGTTAAAGGTAGTCATGTCATACAGACATATGCTTTTTTAGATCCTGGCAGTTCAGCTAGCTTCTGTTCAGAGCACCTCATGCAAAAGCTAAATCTTGTGGGCAAAAGAACTCACTTCCTGTTACAAACGATGGGTCAAGAAAAGGTCGTCTCTGCCCACTCACTTACTGGTCTTGAAGTTTCTGGTTTAGGCAGCAATGCCTTCTATGAACTTCCAGAAATCCTAACACAGGAAAGGATGCCTGTCACCACGGATAACTTTGTAAAGGAAGAAGATCTGATCAGGTGGCCATATCTGTCAAAGGTTCAAATTCCCCACATAATGGCTAATGTGGACCTGCTGATTGGATGCAACGCTCCCAAGTTATTGGAACCATGGGAGGTCATTCATAGCCAGGGGAATGGCCCATATGCTATAAGAACAGCATTGGGCTGGGTCATAAATGGGCCCATGGAAGATGGTAAAAGCAACTTGGACAGCGAGCACCCACCAACAGTTGTAAATAGGATATCTGTTTGTAAGCTGGAGGAGATGCTGAAAAGTCAATATAACTATGACTTTAATGAAAGGGTTACAGAGGAAAAGGGTTTGTCAAGGGAGGACCTTAAGTTCATGAAGATCATGGAAAAATCTGCAACAATGGAAGACGGACACTACTGTTTGAAGTTACCTTTTAAAAAGGATAACATAAAGATGCCAAACAATTTCTCCATAGTTAAACAAAGATTGCAAAGTCTACAACGAAAACTTCTCAACAATGAACAGTTGCATAAAGAATATAAAAACTTTATGGACGAGATGATAAGTAATGGATATGCAGAGCAAATACCTTCACAGCAGCTGTCTTGCGAAAATGGAAAGAAGTGGTACATTCCTCATCACGCAGTTTACCATCCCAGAAAACGATCCATAAGAATTGTATTTGACTGTGGGGCATCATTCCAGGGGACATCATTAAACAAGCAGCTCTTACAAGGTCCTAATCTCACAAGCACATTGCTTGGGGTTTTGCTTAGATTTCGACAGGATCCAGTCGCATTTATGGGTGACATAAAGGCAATGTTTTATCAAGTTAAAGTTGCCAAAGAAGACAGAGACTTTCTGCGTTTTTTATGGTGGCCAGATGGAGATCTGAGCAAGGACATAATTGAGTTTCGCATGACTGTTCATCTGTTCGGTGCAGTATCTTCCCCTAGCTGCGCCAGTTTCGCTTTGAGAAAAACAGCTGAGGACAATAAGACTGAATTCCTAGACAAGGTATGTGAAACGCTGAAAGAGAACTTCTATGTGGACGACTGTTTAAAGAGTGTGGCCTCCACCTCAGATGCTGTCGATTTGGTCAAAGATCTTTCAGCACAGTCAAAGGGGAGGATTTACACTGACCAAGTGGGTCAGTAACAATCGCACCCTGTTGCAAAGTATCTCTGAGGAGCAAAGGGCTAAAGACTTGAAAGAATTAAATCTTGACAGAGACAAACTTCCGGTAGAAAGAGCTCTGGGCTTGCAGTGGTGCGTGGAAACTGATACATTCAACTTCAAAATGGATATCCCTCAAAAATCCTGTACTAGGCGTGGAATGTTATCAATATCAAGTTCCATTTACGATCCATTGGGATTTCTTGCACCAGTCCTGCTGCCTGCCAAAGGAATGCAGCAGGAGCTTTGCAAAAGGAAACTGGGATGGGATGAACCAATACCCCAAACCATGTTGCAAAAGTGGAAAGGTTGGCTCAGTGATTTGCAAATGCTTTCCCATTTCAAGGTTAAAAGGTGTATACAACCAAGAGAGTTTGGACCTCTCTCACATGCACAGCTACACCATTTTTCAGATGCTGGTGAATCTGGATATGGAACCGTGTCATATCTGCGCATGCAAGATAATAGGAAATCCATCCACGTCGCGTTCTTGATGGGCAAGGCAAGAGTAACACCTCTAAAACCTGTCACTATTCCACGTCTGGAACTAACAGCTGCTGTAGTTGCCGTCCGAGTGGATCTCATGTTAAGGGCTCAGTTGAGAATGAAACTCGAGCAATCTATATTTTGGACAGATAGTACATCTGTATTAAAATATATAATGAATGAGGATAAACGATTCCTTACCTTTGTGGCAAACAGAGTCTCATTCATTACAACTGCAACTAAACAATCACAATGGAGATATGTAAGCTCGAAGAAAAACCCAGCAGATGATGCTACAAGAGGGCTCAAGGCTGGGAACGTTGTTCATAGCAGCCGCTGGATCGAAGGACCAAGCTTTCTGCAGAAGCCGGAAAGTGATTGGCCAACCAATTTAATGGAATGCTCCTTAGAACCAGAGGACCCTGAAGTCAAAGGTGAGGCCACAGTAAATGTTACTCAGGTAAAAGACTTGCTAGATGCTACATGTCAATTGATGGTGTACTTCTCAGACTGGAGAAGGCTCAAGGTTGCTGTTGCTTGGTTCCTTAGACTGAAGGAAATCCTTCGTTCAATGAGAAATAAGAAAAAAAGACCGCAACCTTACTCAGATAACCCAATTTGTAAAGGTACTACAAAGGAGAAAGTAAAGAAAACGCAACTGTACAGACTATCTTCAAAGGATCTTCTGGAAGCTGAGCTTGCCATTATTAGATTTTGCCAGCAACAACGATTTGGAGAGGAGGTTGCTACGTTGTCAAGTGGGAAAGGTTCTGTGAGCAGGCACAGCTCAATTTATAGATTAGATCCTTATCTTGACGATAAAGGCCTCTTAAGAGTTGGGGGACGACTGACAAAGGGCTCCTTACCAGAAGAAATAAAGCATCCCTTTGTTCTTGCAAAGGATCAACATGTAGCAAGTCTCATCCTAAAGCACATTCATCAACAGCTTGGTCATAGCGGTCGTAACCACACCTTATCCACACTAAGGAGAAGATACTGGATCACAAAGGCCAACTCAGCTGTAAGGAAGGTTATCGCAGAATGTAATTTTTGCAGGAAATATCATGGAAAAGCCTTGGAGCAAAAGATGGCAGATTTACTCAAGGAAAGAATCTTGCCAGATAACCCACCATTCACCAATGTCGGGGTTGATTACTTCGGACCTATTGAAGTGAAAAGAGGACGAGGTACAGCTAAACGCTATGGAGTCATTTTCACCTGTTTAGCCAGCCGAGCAGTGCACTTGGAAGTGGCTAGCTCTCTAAACACAGATGCCTGCATTAATGCTTTGCGTCGTTTTGTGAGTCGAAGAGGTCAAGTCGCTCACATCCAATCGGACAATGGAACCAACTTTGTCGGAGCAGACAGAGAGTTAAGGGAGGCTCTTGAATCGCTGAAACATACCCAAATAGCGGATGCTTTGCGACACATTGGAATAAGATGGAGTTTTAATCCGCCTGGAGCATCACATCATGGTGGAATTTGGGAACGGATAATTCGTATGATCAGAAAGATTCTGAGATCCGTTCTTCAGCAACAACAGTTGGACGACGATGGCTTAAATACGGTTCTATGTGAAATTGAAGCAATTTTAAATGACAGACCCATCACAAAGCTTTCTGATGATCCAAAAGACCTAGAGCCACTTACACCAAATCACATCCTCCTGATGAAAGGAAAACCATCTTTACCACCCGGACTATTTGACCCTCAGGATATGTATCTGAAGAGAAGATGGAAACAGGCTCAGTACATCTCAGACCTTTTTTGGAAACGATGGATACGCGAATACCTGCCTTTGTTACAGGAGAGACAAAAATGGAACCAAAAGAAGAAGAATCTAAAACCTGGAGATATAGTCATTATAATGGATTCTTCTGCACCGCGTGGTTCCTGGCCACTTGGAAGAGTTCTGGAAGCCATTTGTGACAAAAAAGGACTCGTGCGATCTGCACGTTTAAAAACAAAGACTAATATTCTGGAAAGACCTGTAACCAAACTTTGCTTGTTACATGAGACTGTAATCTAAAAGTGTGTTACTTATGTTTATTTATGTGAATGTATAGGTCTAAAGTAGACTCTATTAGTGGCTCCTTATTTTCTTTGTGATTAGAATTGCCATGTCTGATAGCCATTTCAATTAGGGGCCGGGGTGTAGGAGCCATTCTTGGGTTAATACCTTATGTGGTCACTAGAGGTTACCTTTTTCTGTTTTGATTATGTAATGTAAAGGTATTTAAGGTAGACGCACGTAATCGGCATCAGGTGTGTCATTGAGAAGGCAAACAGTTTGTGACTGTTGCGCTGTTATGCTATGTCGATACGGAATAAAGACCAAAAATGACAAGATACATACTGCTGGATTTATTGGACTGTGAACATTCATGCATACCAGTGACATCGCGTCACCCCCGTTAACGACCACCTCAGTGGCTTCAAGCGTAGGCTTAGCCTCTACACCAAGGAAACTTAAAAACTCCTGAAGACGCCTGGAGACGGAAGAAGCCCCCCCACTCGGAGAAGGAACACCGCTGCGCCTTTTTCTTTTATCAAATCAAATCAAATCACTTTTATTGTCACATCACATGTGCAGGTACATTGGTACAGTACATGTGAGTGAAATTCTTGTGTGCGAGCTTCACAAGCAACAGAGTTGTGCAAATACAATAACGTAAACAAAGCAAAATACAAGGATGGCTAATCTGAAACTAATAAATATATGTACAATATATAATAGTATATGCATTTCTGGATGTGTATACTAAATGTTTTTCTGTGTGTGTGTGTGTGTGTGTGTGTATACACATTTTTACAAATTAAATAGAGTAAAAATAAAATAAAATATATAAAAATATACAGAGTTGAGACATGTGCAAGACAGTGGCATTACTGTACAGTGTGTAGTGCATAATGTTGAAGTTCCAGTAGTGAAGCTGAGGTGTCTATGATGTGTTTTAACTTCCCGTTCAGTGTTCTCGTTTCTAAACACTACTTTACCCAGAGTTTGTACAAGGCTTCATTCTCACCCCCGAACAGTTAATAAGGTGATAACGAGCAAAAGAAGTTGATAGAAAAGTTAACATCATTTTATCCGTTAGTAAAAATCAGTGTGTTTGGACTCGCTGGCTGATATTTTAGGGAATCGAGCTCATTCGTTCCCTTGCAGAGAGCTCAGTGTGGTATCATTCATCAGTTCGAGCAGCCAGTTTGGTTCTAAAGAACATGCAGCTGACTGAATGAGGCGTTTCATGATATTTAACCCACCGACAGCATAAAACAGAGTCGTTAGCTGATGAGCAGACTCTGGATTTTCTGTTGTTTGAGACTCGGTCATAGCAGCGTTTCATGTTAAAGTAAAACATGTTAGACTGGACTGACCTTGACCTTTGAGAGGTCAAACTGAAGGAAGCCTTTGTGTTTTACCTTCATTTTTCTGTTTATGAACAAAGACACGAGTCTGCAGAACATATCGTCGATCAGGCCTCTGTTCCCTAGATTTAGACACATTTCACACCCCTTCAGTGAGTCTTGATCATTTCAGCTGTGTTCTGAAATGAGAAACTGAACCCTTGAACACATCAGGGAACTGTTCACAGAGGTCCCAGAGACCTCTATAGGGCCAGAAGTCTTTTACAGACGCAGGGGTCGCCCCCTGGTGGCCTGTAAATGGAGTACAGTTTTTTTGTTTTGTTGCTTCACTTTTCCAACCTGGCAGCTGTGTCAATGTTCTGATGTCTGTGGTCCTTTTTGGCAGTGACGTCATTCCCGAGTTTGTGCATTCCAGCAGGAAAGTCAGAAAAGCAAAGTAAGATGGGATTTATTTTAGCTGCAGCACGTTCATTGATAGAATGTGGTAAGTGCTTAGCATGTGGCTTATATCATGAGTCACAAATACAGGTGAGTGACAGAGCAGATTATGTTTATGTTCTCTGTCACCATCTTGGATTGTTGAGGCTGCCTGCTCTGACTTTCCAAGAAGGAAATACTAGTTGAGGGGGAGTTCCAGATGAAAATTACTACTGGGAGCTCAGGAATTCCGACTTCCGACTCAATCTGGAATGCACCGTAAGCCAAGGGCCAACAAGACAACAGCAGATATTTTGACGTCGCCCCCTGGTGACAGGACAAGGTTACAGCACCATTGTACAACCACACCGCTGCCTTCAGTGACCTTGCTTTTTAGGTGTAACCACTTTTCTGTATCTCTGTTGACACTTAATCGCAAAAAAAAATGTTGTTTGAAGTCAAAATACAAAGAAATTGTGAGCAGTAATCGGCAAAAATAGTCTGATAATTATGGGGCGCCGTTTGTAAACTGAAACATGCTGAAATTAACGGCAACATTTTTCCACATTTAGCTCAAAACCTTACAAAAACATGTTTTTTCGAGTAATTTTTTACAACATTTAGTAAAATATTTGTAACTTTTCATCAAATGTTAAATATTAAATCTAAATGTTAAATATTAAATCTAAATATTATATTTAAATCTAAATGTTAAATGTTAAACCTAAATGTTTAGGCTAATATGCAAATTTATTGTACGAATCAACGGAAATACCAAAATAAAAGCTTCCCGAAAACCTCCGGTGCAAAATTGTGTCTGTTCTCACCCCTCATTTCTCCCCGCCATGTGCTGCTTCACTTCTTGCCTACGAGCATGTCCAGCGATTTTGCTGGACATGCTTGAGGATTTTGTTTAAGTGTGGTAATGAGATGATGATTCTTTTTTCTGTATAGCTGAACAGGCTCTTGAGATCCTACATGTGCTGCCATCACTCTTCCCATCCACCTCTGCTCCTCCAAAGAGGGCACGGGATGCGAGTGAGGCTCTGGTGCATGTCCTTGAGGTGAGTTGTGTAAAATGTAGTAGTTGTTTTTTGTTTTTGTTCTTTTTGGGACAACAGTATTAAAAAATGCTTCTGATGAGTGCCAAAGTATTTT
Organism: Diplotaxodon limnothrissa; assembly: GCF_057381915.1. NCBI lineage: Eukaryota > Metazoa > Chordata > Actinopteri > Cichliformes > Cichlidae > Diplotaxodon > Diplotaxodon limnothrissa. Next base: position 908,519 of record NW_028188560.1, on the reverse strand, counting down.
ATATTCACATATTATATGTTCTAAGCCTTCAAAAGGCACCTAAAACACATTTTTGGAATGAGGGTTCTCACAGGTTAGATCTCTGTGACCAGTAAATACAAACATGGATGCATTACGTGGTAGCACATTTTTATCACCTCAATGATACCTAATTAAATGTAGCCTTGGTTTTCTGTTTTTCAGGAAGGCTAGACAGATGTGAACAGTAATTCCATCGAGAATAATTAAAAGTAGCAATTTCAGATGTGTTTTCTCAGAACCTCAACTTTTGTTGTAATTTAGCTTTAGTTATGTGTTTGAAACAAAAGTGCATCATCCTTACAAAAGTATGTCTGTGTTATGTGTTAAAGGACCAAGAAGACCCTAATACCTATCTGATGAAACGTCCTCTCTCCTGCCCAGTCCTGATTGTGAGTCCATCCAACTGCATCCTAGCGGTAGGAGATGTGCCAATAACCACATTTCCAAAAGACTTGGTTACCGAGGGTGCTTTATACCTTATGGCCTACTATTACACCCTTCACCTTACATACCCAAAGTGTGTAGCCACTCTGCTTTCCGTCATACAGACGGAGGTTCTCTTGGACAAAATCCATGAGAGAGATCTCACATCATCTTACAAGAAGAGCATGGCTGAGTGGACTGCTTTTATTGGCCAGTAAAGCCAATATGGTCAGATGGACTATAGGAAAGGACTTCCTCTCTCCTTCCACGGCTACTACAGTCCATGTTGGTTGTGATTGATTTTTGTTTGTAATTTGGCCAGGTTAGCCCAGTGTTATAATTAAGGGTGCACGATAATATTGGCTAACATGCCGACATTTTGTGTTTGGTTTGTGCAGTGCAGAGACAGCCTCGCTTTTAGTTAATTTTAAGATTTTTTTTTTCTTTAATCTTGAGTTTAGACAGAAGACTATTCAGAAAATAGGCTCTACTGTGAAAGAGTAAATTGACTAAGCTGAGACTGACTAGTTTGGTATAAAAGTAAGAATTGCTTTATTGGGTATTGGCTAGTACAACTGTAAAATATTGGATACATCCTTACTCAAACCTATAGACTGTTACCAGACAGAACCGCAGCTGAAATAACAAGGGAGAGTGAAAACTTCCCTTTATTCTTATGGTGTTTACCTAGCAAGAGTTGAAAAGTCCGACATGCGGCTTATTGTGATCTGGTCACCCTGTGTGCATGTCTGGTATGGCTGCTCAGCAGCCATACATTACAGGGAATGAAAAAATCTTTTCAATTTGTTATTGTTGCAATTGCATTCTCTTAATAAAACCCAGTATCTACAGTGCAGGCTCTCCTACTGAAAGTTTTTGAGATACATACATAAAATGTCCAGTTCACCAGCAGTTTAATGCTCTAAAGATTTATTTCAGTCCTTCATGTTCGAGACTCAGATGTTGACACATGGCAGTACTGCACTTTAAAGATTTTACGTGGACTCTGCTGACTCCATTGCTAATTTCAGAACATCCTCAAGTGGCAGGAAGTCACGAGGAAAGGTGTACTCAGTCAGGTTGGAAAGTCCGGACATCACACAGCAGCTCAAGTCTGTGCGGAAAATATCCATGTCGCACGCCTCATACCACTCATTGGTTAAAGCGGTGTAGTACTCGACGTCCGAAGTGGTGGTGAAGCCATTGAAACCCCCGACGACAAAGAGGCGATCATCAATTACCTCAATGCCAAAGTTGCTGCGGGGGGTCAGCATAGAGAACACGAGGTTCCACGTGTTGGTATGCGGGTTGTAAGCCTCAGCGGTGCGCAGATAGTTGTTTCCATCGAAGCCACCAACCTAAAAGTAAATACGTGGCTCAAATGATTGAATGTAAGTGTAACCAGCTTCACCGTACCCCTGTAAGAAAATGCACCTGCTATATGTCTTTAGCTGCTTTTGCACAGATACTCCAGAAAGTGACGGAAGAATTAAGTTGCAATATTGTCCAAAGTTGCCCTTAATATGTAGCAGATACAAGGAAATTGTTTACCTTAGGTGTGATCTGACTACTGGAAATACTCTGATTGGTTTAGGGTTTTACCTGGATAAAGCGAACAGCTACCTGACATATTCTCATGCTGTTATATGGAGTTTACACATAAAAGTTGTTTAAAAAAGGCCCATTAACGTCCCAGTATTTGCATTTTCACAGGCCCGCATTTGTTGGGAATGTCTAGAAAAGATCAGGGTGCAGTGGTGTGTGAAAATGACTTCTGAATTAAAAGGAGAAAGTAAAATAAAGTAGAAGCCAGCTGTTGTGGAAGTCTGTATGAGACCTTTTTTCACTCAAGCCTCAACTACAGCTATTAAAGTGCTGTTGTCTATTACACCACGCTATTATCAACAAAGATGAATAGCCCTCGACAAAAAGTATTTGTGTTTTCAGTATAAATGTCTTCACAGCTCTTTTGCCTTTAGTCCAAAAAGGAACACTGAGTTCCAGTCCTTTCTTCCTATAACAGATTAAAGTAGCCCTGACAGGCTATAAGTGCCTATAAGCCTGATCAAAGACCCTGAGGTCAGCACCAGGGTAAGGTCACTGCATTCTGCTGATGATAACTTTTCCTTTTTTTGAATAGAGACTTAGTCTGAATAGAAAATAAATACTAAACGGTAGCTAGCTAAATAAAGAAGTGTGTCTCAGAAGGTGAGACTAAAATCTTTGCTTTTTACCAAAGGGTGCAGCTGCAAAACAACTAAATAAGTGGTTTTAAGGCAAATAGCAAGATAAATTTACAGCTAAAAGGCCTACCGTCCCCAGAGGATGAGTTCTAATCACTTGGCTTATTCCCTCATTTTTCTAAAGGTATTGCAGGATAAGTTTGAAATTGTCTCTAACATATGTCCTCTATGGAACGATGAGGATGACAATGTTGGTTTTGAATAAGTATTTCTGTTGTACTGAGTGAAATGTGAAATCATCAAAGACACAACATTTTGGGAATGAGGCACATGAAAAAAAAAAGAGAGGCAGAAACATCACTAATCAGTTAAATTAATACATAGAATGAGTAAGAATGCCTTCTCTGAACCTGTGGTCAGGATAGGAATCTGATCATTGATAAATACAAAACAAAGTTAGCCAAATTCTGTGTCAGCCAAATCTGTGTTAAGCCTTGCTGATCAAAGCACATTACAGATTTGATTTGTATGTTACGTGAGTGTCAGCACTACTTTGTGGTCTTACTGCAAAGACATGATCCGCATATGCAATGACACCTATCCCGCTGCGGCGGCTGTTCATGGGACTGATCATCGTCCACTGGTTGCTCTCTGGGTTGTAATATTCAGCTGTCTGCAGACACTCGTTGCCATTGAGTCCACCACAAATGTAAATCTGAAAACAAAAAAGGGACATTAAAAATTTTTACATTTCTTAGATTTCAGTTGGAAACAATGTTACCTGTAAGTGAAATGTTTCCACATCATTTGTGAAGTAAGACCGATACTCAGTACCCAAGTGTCCAACTGAAAAATATGACAATTAACAAATGTGTGTGTTTTACAATTTTTTTAATATCTGTTATATTTTAGTTGACAAGTCAACTCAAATAAAGTACTGTACATAAATGCAAAGATGCACTTGTGATCAGTTAGAAACAAAATAGATATATATTAGTATATTTTTCAACTTTTTAAACTATACTTTTAAATTTGAAAACATGAACATAGAAACCAGTTTGTGACCTATCTTGCACCTCGCTTCACTGTAAAAATGTGTATTCCCTGACTGGTTGGCAAGTGGTTGCTGGAGGTTGATGGCTGTCACTACTGTGAAATTGTAACCAGGAAGGTTTTGCACCACAAGCCTCCTTGTGTTTCCTTTGGTCGTAAGCAGACTGTTGAGGTTTGCATGGAGTACTCTGACTTACTGCAAATACTCAAACTATTTGCTGTAGAAATCTGTAGAGTCTTTCATACAACCACTGCCTAACCAGCTGAGGAGTACACATTTTCCCCTAGCAACTGGTTGTTACCAAAGGTTGCTGACAGGTCTCTAGGCCTGTGTGCCTTAGACCCTACTCTATTTCTCTGCTACTGTTTTACTTCACCCACCCGGTTGTTAAGTGTTGTGCAGCTGGCGTGGCTCCTCTGTTCGTGCATCGGTGCAATAAGACTCCACTGGTTGATTTCAGGTTGATAGCGCTCTGCACTGCTGAGTCGTACATGCCCGTCGTGGCCTCCCAGGGCATAGATGAACCCGTTCAACACAGTCACGCTCACATAGCAGCGGCGGGAGTGCATGGGCGCCACCTCATTCCAGGCGTGAGTGGTCAGGTCAAACCTACGGACGCTGTTGAAATGCTCCACCCCGTCGAAGCCACCAACGGAGTAGACGTACCCGTTGAGGAAGGCGGCTCCATGATAAGCACGAGGACACTCGAGGTTGTTCGTTACGTTGACCCAGCGGTTAGCCCGGCAATCGTAGGCCTCGATGCCGTTAGTTGGCTCACCACCACTCCACCCCCCAATGGCCAGCAGGATGGAATGAGGCAGGCGGGGACGAGCAAGAGGGTGATACAAGGCAGACATGAAGGGTCTGCTTCCTAGATCATGTATGTCTAAGATGGCATTACTTATCATGGACAGGCACTCAGAATTGGCCTCCACCAGCTCACTAGACAGCACATTGTCCTTTAGGTAGTCTGACGTCATCAATCCCAGTCGGACCTATAGAGAGATGACAGAAGAGAATGTGACTATGAATTTCAACTACATCAGTTTTAGTAAACTCAAGCTTCTTTAGGATAATGCTCCTAATGTTGTTTAATTTTCTTATTGCTAGCAAGAGAGCGACCAAAGTCAGACACCATTAGCCTTTTCGTCAACAGGGACAGTTTTTAGTCATAGCCCTAGCAACTATACTTAATAAATATAATTTATTCTATAGTATGTGTGTAGAGATCTGATACGGTTTTAATGCTCTTGAAGAGAATTTCTTAAATGTGGTTTGGCTACACCTGAAAAGAGCAAAATCTCAAGATATTAAAGCATCCTTATACCCAGATGGATCGACTCAATCTATGACTTAAATGCTGAAGATTTAAGTCCAAACTAAATGTAGTAATGAAAGTTTATAGACCTTGGACAACAGAGCGGTGAGGTGTTGTTTCCGTTGTACAGGTACATGGCTAATCCACTTTGTAAGCGCTTCATACAAAGTGGTCTCCCACACATTGAGGTCCTCTCTATCAAGGATGTCAGCAAGTTCCTCCACAGTTAGGTGCAGGAACTCCTCCTCAAGAACAACCTGCTCAAAGTTACTGATGATGTAGTGGTAGGCCTTGGTGCGTAGTTCGGGTGATAAGCATACTTTTGTGAACTGCCAAATGCCAACGCAGTTCTCTGGGCACAGTTGCTCCCCGAGGAAGTCAGAGCAGAGTTTCACAATGTCCATTGCATTGAATTGATCAGCTGCCATGAGAAGTTCCACTACATTTTCCCCCGTTATGGAAACTGAGCCGGTGTATGCAAAGTTAATGATGAGTGCCATCATCTCAGAAGACAAGCCAGGTATGTTGAAGACCTGTTTGTCTGGGTCGCTGCAGTGGGTGAAAAGAGCCCTGAGGGTAGAGATGGAGACAGAGTAGAGAATATTAAAAGGTGTGGAGGCAACAAGATAATAAACTATGTCATGCACAAGTACTCCAAGTAACTCCAAAACAGAGTTTGTACATGTTTAGTGCACTTGATTGTTGGGTTTTCAATGTCTTTATTACATTGGCAGCATGTTTATGAAGCTATTGCCAAACACAATGCAGTCCCACACCATGACAGAGCCTCCACCGTGCTTTAAAGTTAACTCTAAACACTCACTGTTGTACCTCTATGACAAATATTGAAATCAACTCCATAGGGCCAGTTTACCCTGATATTTAGTCTAGTTATTGCGTAATTTGGCATACCTCAGTCTGTTTCCTTTCCTTATGGAAGTTCCAGTGCATGTTGCTTAATTACAGTCTCTGTTTCCCTTCCACAACCATTTCTTTTCTTTTTTTTTCTTAACATTTATTTATTGGTTTTAACAGGTTTTACATGAACCATGAAACCATTTCTGATGAGGATGAGGAAACCATTCCTCTGAAAATGATCGGGTACAAGCACTGGACTAAAAAGGGTGAAAAATGTCCAAACCAAACCTTTATAAGTCTTCAAAAAAACACAGAACTATTGCTCAAGTGGACTTTTAAAAAATCATCTGTTTCAAAGCAAAATATAAAAAAATGAGAGGCAACTCAAAACTTTTGCTCAGCGTATAACTGTATAACACAGTTCAACCTTTTTAGTATCAGGAAGTCTGGTGTGTCTTACTGTCTCAATAACAGTGGGGAAGATATTAATGTAACTTAATAAAACACTTCAATTAGACTTCACACAATCACCAAGTGATTCACAGTGCTTTTTAAATGGCACATTTACTGAAGTGGAATCTGGAGCTCTGTGAAGGTAATGATGAAATCTGCAAATGTTTGCATTATGTTTTGGGTGTATCTGTCAGTTGACCGTGACAAAGTCTTTCTATCAGAAAAGTTTTATGATTCAACCTGTTCCTTTTGGTTGGCACTGTTTCACCAACTAAGACCATGAATTACATTTTTCACAGGTATAAATCAGTCAACTGTCCTTCACATTATCAGGTAAGCAACTCACCTGAAGTACGGCGTACAGTTACATAGGATGATCCTGTGGACCGGAAATTCAACATCCTCCACTTTGATGATTGCATCACAAAATTGTCCCTCCAAACAGAGTTCATTATTTACTGAGCTCGACTTGTATGGCAGCTGGCCTCCTTCACTCATCTTGAGTTTTGTGACTGCTTTTCTTAGTTTTTTTGTCTGCAGTTTGTCTTGAAGTGTTCAAAATCAAACCTAACTGTGGAATTTGGGGAATGGAGCCCATGACATCATCATGACTTGGCAACTGTTGCCATGAATTGTTTTGAAATGTATATTTACATTGCATAAAAAAAAAGCTTTGTTTTGATTTGATTTGGATTTAAGAAATTGCATATGAGCCTCACAGATAGCATACAGCATTTTGTATGTTTGCCTCACAGAGGTCACCTAGTAAAATAAGCACTTCAAAACACTCTTACGAATGGACTACAATATCATATTTAGCTCATATTTAACCTTAATAGGCCATTTTGTTTAATAAAATCACTTTGTAATATCCAAACACAGATATTACAAAGTGTGATTCATGGCTAAGCTGTTTTCTTGGGTTGTATTAGACTTTTATCTAGTTGGAAAAATGGGCTCCTGCACTTTACTGATGTACAATAGTAGTAAGAAAGAAAGAAACAAAACACATATATACACTGTATGTATAGTACAAGACTGTTATAATGACGGTGCTTGACAGTATTACCTCAGACAGGTGCAAGCAGTCACCTGTCTGAGCACAGACTGCAGATCTGTTGTTGAGCAATTTCTTTCCATTCATAGATAAATGCAGCATCCAGCTGCAATGGGTTCTGGTTGCCTCTAATGAACATGCCAGCCCAAAATTACCCAGGCATATTCAGTGGGAGAGACATCAACACTAAATGCTGGCCAAGGAAGTGTCTGGATATGCTAGTGATCTTTGGCAATGTGGAGGCGACACGCAAACTGCCACAGGCCAGGTTGTTGTACAGGTTAGAGAACTTCATCTCGATAGCTCTGTCAAGTCACTTCCACCAAGAACAGTCAGATGGTCATGCAAGGGATCACGCGGGATCATGCGTCATGCATGCTCAGCCTGGCATCAGGATGCTTCAGTCAGTTGCAGCAGGGTGGCAGTGATGACAGTATAAGGCATAGGTGTCAAACTCTGGCCCGCGGGCCAAATTTGGCCCGCAGCCTAATTACATTTGGCCCGCGAAGCCATACCAAATTATTATTAGAGCTGGCCTACTGGTATTATACAACTAATATACATATTGTTTAGTATTAAACTTTGCTTGTTCCATATTCAGTTTTTCAGCAAAACTTGTTTGAGTCCATAAGAAGAGATTCATTCTTAAATCTGGAGGAAGATTTTTTTTTCAATAAATATTAATGTTAGCCCGCGACCTTGTTCCAGTTTTGAATTTTGGCCCACTGTGTATTTGAGTTTGACACCCCTGGTATAAGGCATACACCAGAGAAGTCATTCCTTTGTCACTATCAGTGGCTTCATCCACCTGCAGAGGAAAGCAGCTACCATGCACCTTATCATTAAGCACTCGATAGGCAACTTTACAGGGGTAGAGCACAGACGCAGTTTTAGCAGAGACACTGTTGAGCACGACGGTTTAGAAGTGTGTGTCTGAAAAAGCCCTCTGACTTGTCTTTGTGCTCTGGATGTTTGGCGTCTTAGCTTGTTAAGCTTTAAACTGTCACAAACTTGCACTTTAAGACAGACACGCTGCGGCCTCTCCTCATCACCCACCGCTGCGCAGGTATGCTTCATCTTATCTTCTTTGGTTTGGAAACTGTAAGAAACTCCATTCCGGGTTTCTCTGAGGCGTGGGCTTTCATCATCAGAGTTCATCCTCCTATAACAATTAAAATATTCTCAAGCATGATCAACGGTTAATTACGGCACCGGCCGGAGTACCGGGAGCAGTTTGGAAGAACAAAAAGACGCGGAGACTGTTCTAAATTGTCATCCCAAACTAACTCAAAGTTTATTCTTTGTGCAGCAGTTTTTATAGGCAGAAGGGTTTGTGTGTCAACAAGTTTCAAGTTACAACCATATAAGGAAGTTCCCCCTAGCTCTGAAAGGGGCCTTCTATAATCTCAACATACCTTTGAAAGGTCCGTTAAACACTAGACAGTTAGAATCCTTTAGTGATATAAGTTTGCACATGGTAGAATACTGCATGTAGTTATTTGCATTAGGAAATGTTTAACCATGTATACCCAGAGGCACATAATCAATTGTGTGTGATCCTTAGCAGGCTGCAAGCCTGGTGTGCACTCCAGGAATGCACCCCCACGTCCTGGGAGCATGAGAGCTTGCACCCCGTCCTATTGTTCCACGGCAGGATCAAGCAGCTATGCCTGTTCCAGTTTAAGTGCCTTCTTTACATATAGATGAACTGTTGGATTTTCCAGACCAGCAGGCCAAGGGAAGTCGCCCATGGGGTCACAGCAAGAGGAGATGAGGTTCAAACAAAGGGCATTGCAGAAACAGGGTCCTTTGTATAACATCATCAAAAACAATATCCTGTAAATGCTACCATGTAGAGCTGGGCGATATGAGATTTTTTCATATCACGATATGTTTTTTTCATTTCAGGCGATAACGATATCTATCACGATATAAGCCAAATAACTATATTTGTAAGATTTAAATGTGCCGTTGCTCACAAGTAAAATGTGAAATAATCAGCAGCTTGTTTTTATTTAAATATTTATTTCCCATAATAAGTTCAACAGGGTAGATGTACTTAAGGAACATGAGACTTTTTCAGATAAATAAAGGCAAATATTGCAAACTACACAAAAGGCAGCCGCTGAAGCGTTTAAGTTTCAAAATAGAACAAACGAAACAGACTAAATTGTCAATTCCACTTAGAAACAAAATATTAATTCTAAAAATAAATCTTAGTTTGTTTTACAGAAGAACAGACAAAACTGACAAACTTTTGTCAATATCAAATAAACTGAGAACTAAAAGGAAATTCTCAATCTCTCCTTGTTGTATAGCTGAGCTTTTCAAACAGTTTTGTGCGGTCAGCTGAGCGCACCATCCGCTCCGAGCTCCCTGACCTGCACTCAATCTACAGCAGGCGGTGCTGGACCAAGGCCAGGAAGATCGTGAAGGACCTCAGCCATCCCAACAACGGACTGTTCTCTCTGTTGAGGTCAGGAAAGCGATTCCGCTCCCTGAAGACCAACACAGAGAGACTGAGGAGGAGCTTCTTCCCGCAGGCGATACGGTCTCTCAATCACACCACCACACAGTCCTGACCCACACATACAGTTCTTACACACACACTGGACTTTCTGGACTTTGGTTTTGCACAACACTGGTCACTATATTCTTCATTTCCGGTTAATACTTGTACAGCTGCTGTTAGTGTGTATATATTTATTTATATTTAGATTTCTTCATACATTCTTATATAGTTCTATATTGTGTATTTTGTTGTACAGTTATTTTATTTTCAACTTTAATTTATATATTTATCTTTATCTTATTCTTCCCAGTTAAATTTACCCTTCATTCTAATTTGTGTTGTACAGTTATTTCATTTTTAACCTTAATTTATATTTTATTCCTTCCTAGTTAAATTTACCCTTTTTAATTTTTCATATTTATTTCCTATCTTATTCATAGCCTTTTCCTTTTTTGTTCTCTTTAGGTCACGAGCAGTTGTCCAAGCATTTCACTACATATCGTACTGTGTATGACTGTGTACGTGACAAATAAAATTTGAATTTGAAATTTGAATTTGAGTTTTAACAGTTACTTTAGTCTGACAAAAGCCGAATGACGAATTAGCGCTTCCAGTCAGAGACTGAGGCTACGTCCACACGTACACGGGTATTTTTGAAAACGGAGATTTTCCGTTTTCGTTTTAAAAAATAATCCCGTCCACACATAAAGGCAGAAATGAAGAAAAACGCTGCTATGAACATGCCAAAGCAGCAGGTGGCGCTAGATTCCTAACTGTGCAGAAATGTTGGCCAATCAGAAGTCTAGAAGCCTCGGTGGGAAAAAGTAAACAAAGCTGCGGCATAGAAGCAGAACCGAGTCGTATGTGTGGAGGGACAGTAACTGTGTGTATATGTAAGCATTTAAACACTGCAGAGAGTAGAATTAACAGTATTGTAGAAATTCATTTCACCGAAACAATAACGTGGCGCACAGTGTGACGCATGCACCAGTTTATTGTATTTCCAGACTTGCTTTCGGCACAATTTACAGTGCACGCTGCTCTGTTTTTTGTCAGACTTGAAATAGCCGAAATACCTTCACACTACGGAACTTCTATGGCTCTTCCGTTCGACAATCTCTCCGGCATTGGAACCATCATCTGTTTTCTCTTCGGTCACGCTCGGTTGATTTTTCTAGTCGGCACACTCATTTCCTCCATTACGCGCTGGCTGCTTCCCAAACAAACACGTGCGGCTTGGCACTTGTGCTGAACAAGTCACGCGACGTGACGCTGCGGCTGTGATTGGTTCGGCTCTGCGCTACTTAGTTTGGATTGGCTGACCTTTTTTAAAAAAAATTTTTTAATTTTTTAATTTTAAGAGGACAAGAGCGGCGAGGTCTATCGCGATAGCTTAATTTCTCTATCGAGTAAAAGTTATATCGCGATACATATCGTTATCGTTCTATCGCCCAGCTCTACTACCATGGTATCAAAATATCACAACAGAAACATATTTGGTGATGCTTCATCATCTGCTTTGTGTTTGTGTGCGAGCCCCGTCAAAAGCCTGTGCATTATGCTGGCAGCGTCCAAGATGCAGCTTCTGGTTTTTTTTCTGCATTAACATCTCGGGTTGCATTTCATTTTCTTAGTACTTATTTTAATATCTTTAGTTTTTTGTATTTCGGTCTTACTGTAATTTACCTGCTGTGGGCTCAGAGTTATTTTCCCTGATTTTATTTCATATAAACGTGTTTTTCAACCAAACGGTGAGGACTTACCTTCTTCCTTCAACTTCAGAATAGTTGCATGAAGTATACAGGGCAGGAGGTGACGGGCCAGGTCTGCAGGTTTCTGCATCGCCATGTAGTGCAGAACCTAAAGACAAACCCCCAAAAAGTTTAGTCTTCCTGGCTTCTGTTTTCTTTTTGCTCTTTCAGATCAACAGAATATTTTTGCACAGCCAACAGGCTGCCTCTGAAGAAGACTCCAGATAAACGGTGACCTTTCTCTATGATGGTTATTCACAGAGGGACCGGTCATACCCAGATCTTTAAATCTGTCATAAGACTATCAGTGAGCATTATTTTTAACTTTCTCTTTTTGGATAAACAATGTCTTTAAAAGACAGGCAACATTTTCAGTGATGGTGCAAACTGGAGCTCCGAGCTCTGCTTTCATATGTGCAGGAAGAACATGCAAACGCTTGGCAGAGACCTGCCCGGGTCCAAATCCAGGACCCTCTTTGGGTGAGGAAACAACTAACCCCAGTTACTGTTTGTCCCTTTCCCATAAAGCCGACCGGATCATTAATAGAAGCTGGTTTAAAGTTGTTCTTCATTTAACACCATCACACCACAGAGAGCTGCTGTGTGTCAGTTAAACATCGTGTGTGACAGCATCAGATCCTTTTTCATCAACATGTGAAAATGCTTCAACATACATGAGCCAAAACGGTCCCATGGCAGAAGCTGATCCTGAAAATCAGCAGAAACATTCATGAAAACACTTTGTGATCCACTTAGTAAACACGTTTGGCTTAAAAACACGCATGCGGCAAAACGAACGACCTGCTTCAGACCTTCTCGGCCTCCTTGGTGTCATCAAAAAGTCTTTTTTTGCGTCGTGCAGGTGTGACCCTGGCAGTCTCCCAAGCCTCCACCCACATGTTGCCTGGGATCTTCATCCTGGGACTGAGTGTCCCCGTCACCATCGTGTTGCCCTTCTCATCGACCACTTCCTCTTCTACGTAATCCCGAGGTGAATACCAGCGCACAAAATCCTCCAGGACACAGCCGGGGTTGACTGCCTGTGGACAGAGACACAAACTCGTACTTTAAATGAAGTAATGTGTAAATATATTCACTGACACCTCATGCTGGCACTGACGACTGTAACAGGGCCCACTCACGACACCACTGCATTCATGGACCCAAGCACACCAGGTTGTCACTGAACATAAAATGTCATTTAGGCATCAAAACGATTTCCTTCTGTTCAGGACTGGAAGTAAATACGTGTGATCTGGCAACAAAAATGTTTTACTTTTTTGTGTAAGAGTAAATCTGAAAATCTATGAATAACAAATCAATTGTATTTTAGTTTTAAAACCAGTTCAGACTGAATAAAGAGCTCGTCCACACTGGATCAGAAACATAGAGACATGGTGGGAATAACCAACACTGTAGATTCAGGGCAGCTGCAGCATGACTTACACTGTGTGCTGGTCATTATCACTGCATTACTGCCTCAGGTCTGCAGGTCTCTGCAAAGACAAGGTTCAAATAACCTCTGAAGATGATTTATAAAACTGCAATGAGCTGTTTGAAAACTGATGACCACGTGATCGTCTGGTGATCAGAGGTTTCTGCACTCACGTAGCTTCTCCCAGCATGACTGCATCCATCATGCCACACGTGTCAGTGACAGAGTCACAGCTTTCCACAGCGTAGGCTGATCAACAGTCCTCTTATTTCACACTAGTTTACTTGTAATAGCCTACATGACATTTTTTATTAAACATTTATTTATTGACTGTCTGTCCATGGTGTTACTGTGTCTGCTTGTGAGTCTGTCTGTTGAGTTCAGTGTCTTGTCTGGTTCTTTGTGTCTGTAAGTTTCCTGTTATATTCTGAAGGTCTTTGTCTCATGTGAGTGTGGTCAGTTTACGTTTCCCCTGTCTCGTCAGCTCTGATTTGTCCCAGGTGTGTTCCCCTCCTGTCTCCCATCCCTTGGTTACTGCTGTGTGTATTTAAGCCCTGTGTGTTCTCTTGCCTGTTGCTAGTTCGTCTGCGTTAATTCCCTGTGTCAACCTGTGTTCCTCCCTGCATATTTCTATGTTCCCGGGTCTCCAGTTAGCGCTTCAGGTTCGTTTTGTTAGTTTTCTACAGTTTAGGTTATGCTTAGTTTCCTACACACCTCCGCCGTTTCTGTTTGTATCTCCATCTTCTCAATAAAACTCTCCTGCATCTCAGCTGCCAGCATCTTGGGTCCTAGTTAAATTCCACACAGCTCACCCCACGAGCCATGATACCTCCTAAGGAATTGTTGACTGCATTAATTAAGTCCACTTTGATGTTTAATTGGCTAACTTAATCTGAAAATACCATCGCAGATTTGTTTGATGTTGAATTCTCCCAATTCTTTGAATCTTTGGGCTGAAGGAGGGACAATACTCGGTGTATCAATGCTCAATCAACAATCATTTATTTCCATATAATTCAACAGTCAGAGCATTACAACGTCCGGACGGGAGAGATGCTACCAGAGGGTCAGGCACATGTCTCAAAATGGTGACGGGTTGCTCAGCTTTTTATAGTCTCTAGTGGCCCCCAGCTAGTCGTAAAAGCCAAAACATCACATTTTTTCTCTGTTACAGCGCCTAAGTTATGACCTCGGCAGTTGTTTCTCTGCTTTCTGTAAGGTGGGGGTGTGGAATGTGGTCTATCTAGCTCCCCTGTCTTTAGACACAGAGTCTCCTGCTTACAACCTTCTCTTCATGATTCAACAATTAAGCATGTCAAGAAAACAGTGTAACACATTCCCAGCAGATCAAGGATACAGAGTGATGCACATTTATCTAATGAACTAATATGTGAATATGTTCTGTTAACTCAAAAGTATAATGAGAACTAAACTACATACAGCTCACACACTCTATATTAAAGGGTATAATATGATCTACAGCAGTATTCTAATTCAACTACTTTGATTACATATATAAGGTAACATATAATAACAGAATAATCTAATAATTCCCCCTTTTGATCTCTGAAAGAGATCACTTACAACATGCACTCCAGGGTCGCAAGGTCCAAGTTTTCTTGATCCTGAGGCCCTCTGTCCCCCTTTAACGGGTGGACCATATGTGGGATGACCTCTGTGTTCACGCAGTTCAGATGCAAGCAAAGTTAGATTTACAACCATAACAGCAGTTACAGATGACTCTCCCATCACTCCCCAATTCTCCCACAGCTTTATTTTGGTGCTCCAGTTTTCCACTCCCATTTTAATGCCCCCTTATACCTTTCAAATGTACTTAGACTAGAACCTCTGTCTAAGGAGCTTTTAACCTTTATTTTTATTGCTGCAGCTACCAGTGTCTTCCAGTTGGGTGATTCTCAGCTTCTTTCTTCGACCTCCGGGGTTAGACCACCCTTTAGTCATTGCACAGTTCTGGGGATTATTCTGCCCCGATTTCAAACAAAGATCTGTGTATTTTGGGGTCACCGGCGTGTCCCCCTTTTTGCCAAGAGCCTCTTGAACCTCGTTGGTCTGGTGTTCCTGGTTTTCGCCAACCCCTTCATGGTTATTGCTGTGTTTGTGGGATCCATCTTCTCCAGGAGCCCAAACGTCATGACACTTGACCCCAGTTGCTGTCTCGGCAGTCCCTACATCTGTCCCTGCTGTGAAGGGTCCTCACATCTCCGGGTCCCCGTCTGGTGTCTGTTCCTTTCTCTGCAAGAGACAGAAAACCAAAACACCTCTCTCCCTAGCCTTGATAATCTAATATTGTTATCCATTGTTCTTCTAATGATTCAAATTTGGTTCAAAATATTATGTTCAGGACTTATTCTAATCATAATCTATGTGTGTGTAAAAGAAATCAAAAATTAATGAGTCATCTCTAAGTCTAACCCATTATATGCTTAAGTTTTACCATATAATGTTCAAACTCAACTCCCCCGTTTTGACACACTCCCATGTGTCAATTCATTGGAGCTAGACACTTAAAAGAGAAGGTTGGTGACATCATATCTCAGAAAGTATCAGAAATTCTTCTCTCGAGTACCGTTGCTCCAGCCTTGTCATCCCTGAGGATCTTCGATCCCGAAAATGTCCCTTCTCCTCATGTAATAAAGTCTGTCATCCTTCCATGCCCTGGTAACTGGTCCATCCAGAGCCATATGATCTCAAATATACATACAACAAGCCAAACCACACCCTGGTCACACCAACCCTTTTCTGCCCTGAAGATGTCCAACACCATCTTAGTCTGGACCAGGGTTGTAATAGTTTTGCAATTTTCATCAGTTTTAATCAGTTTTTACCAATTGTTTGCTAGTTTAGTTTAGTTTTTATTTTCTGAAAATCCTTAGTTTCAATTTAGTTTTATTTGTGTTTTGCAAAAAATTAAGTGTAACAAAATCCCAGTTCCATCATATCAGTCAAGCTCTTCTGGTTATCCTTGGGTGTTGAGACTAATAACTATTAACTCTTGCCGCACCGAGTGGTCCTAATTTTCGTTGAAGTGAATTGATAACCTTTTGAAGGCGATTGTTTCACACCTTTATTTAGATGTCCCAGTCCTGTTGTCTCGGGATACATCACGCTGCCTTATCTGGGGTTAGCTGTTTTCTGGGGATGCGGGTTGAGTGGGTGAGCTCTTCAAGGAGGGGGAGTGTGCTCCCCCTGATGAGGTCTTCTAGGTAAGCTAGGTTAACCTTCTTGTGTGGGCTTTTCAAGTGCACTTTAAGGTTAGTGGGACTTTTAGTTTTATAAATGTCCCTCATGACCCCCTGATGACCCAGTATTTCATTTTTTGCACACTGTAGTACACATTTTAGTTTTTGCTTGTAGCTCGCATACTCTACTTGCCACTCCTCTAATTCCTGATGTTTCTTAGAGAGGGCAACAGTACCTTTAAAATTATATCACATGTGTGGGGGTGTGGCCTTGCCAATTGTTTTGCCCACCTTTTCAAAATGGCTGGCGTGCCCACAAGCACATTTCATGGAAAAAGAAAGGTAAGCTTGATATTTACATTTAAAATGTTTTGTTAAACTCAGATTTTTATTTTATTCTTTTTGCAAGTCCCCCTCCTCGGTGGCGAGAAACTGTTGGTGTGGTCAAGTGGGTGCTCTAGAAACAAACGCTCAGGACAGAACAGTTATCAGTCATGTACTTCCTACAAATTTTGCATATGTTTTATTTCATATTGATCCTCTGAGTGTAATGGTACATTTTAATTTGAATTTATCCAAACTAAACACAATATTTTCTTTATTTACTTTGCTCTTGTTCTTTTTCAGTACCACATCCTATCAAATGTCCCTGTCAATTATATTCTACATCTAATAACTTACTATTTCAAGTGAGAACCTAAATCACGTGGACCAATGTTTATTATTGCATATCTCTATTCTGAATGTGGCCAGTCATTCATAGGTATTGTTCAATTTTGGCGATTTTCCTCTATAAAATTTAATTGACTTTTTACAGTGGCCTGCTATGGTTAATAATAACATATTCCAGTCATGAGTGGTATCAAAAGTCTTCTCCACTGTAGCATTTGGCATTCCCAATAATATATCATGATACCTTACTCAAAACACAGCTAATATAGCACAGTTTTCTTAATGCAAACATCGGTAACTCAAAATCAGCAACCACAGTGTTAAGTCTGCAGTTCATACTTATGTGAAGCTAGAGTCTCCTCCTCCAGTCTCTCTTATCCTCCTGCTCCTGAAAAAACAAAACAAAACAAAGCGAAGCATCCACCCTTCTCTTGTCGGCTGGGTGAATTGTTTATTGGCATTTACGAATCCTAAAGTTGGTGCAGTCATTGTCTCAGTATCAAGTCAGTCAAAACTTTTAGTCGTCAGTCCATCACAGTCCATTCACATGCATACCTCCATACACATTCATACCAGATGTTGCTGATAATGGAGTCTCCCGCGCAACCTATTCGAGCCTTCATCACCAGCAAGATGACGTCATCATTTTAAAGGAAAACAATTCCTTGTTGTTTTTTGGGCCGGATTGACTCGGTGCAATCCTTTTAGACTCAGAACTTCTCAGTGTTCCCTATAAGTGAATTTCTCCCAAGCCAATTACAATCATGGAGAAGCACACTTTGCAACTGTTTTTGTAAGAATATTTTATAGCGCTTTAAATTTCAATCTTTCAGGCCTTGTTTAAAGAGCTGATTGTTAAATCATGAACTCACAAAATATCAACATATCACCATATCACCATATCACCACCGGTGGATCACACCTCTCAGATTTTCTTATCTCAGTGCACTGTAACAAAAACGAAAACAGACATAACCAACAAAATACTACTAAAATAACACAAACTAGGGCCCGTTGCAGACATGTCCAAGCATAAAACTATCCCTCTCTCGCTTACGAGAAAGAACACAAGCCAAAGCTCACTGATAAAATCAAGCTAGCGCTAAACAAAACCAAACAATCAACCAGAAATTCACAGGAACATTTTGCTTCCTGCCGGGACAATATTGTGTGGGAATGAGAACCTCAGGTGCCGTAACACCTTTTGTTCCTCCTTGAATTAAAACTCAATCACAGAAAATGCCGTACTCCGACCTAAACTTACACTATTAATTCATCATTTTCACTCTGTGCCACTGTTCCTCATCAGGGCTGTGTGAAGCACAGCAAAGAATTCAGTCAAGGCCTTGAGCCATAAACAGACATCACGCACAGACATTGTTTTCATAACCAAACTTTTTTAGACCTTATTCCTAAAATCTACATAAATGCCCTCTGGGTGACATATAACACATTCTAAGTATTTAATGGTAATCAATGGCTCCTCATAAAAATTATGCATTGGGATGTTTGTGTGCAGCATTTTGCATATCAGCATAAGCAAAGCATTCTTCATTGCATCAGCGTGTATGTGTGTGTGCGTGTGGATCACTCTTCATTGCACAAGCGTGTGCATGTGTATGTGTGTGCATCACTTCTCAGTGAATCAGCATTCCCGTGTGTGTGTGTGTGTGTGTGTGTGTGTGTGTGTGTGTGTGTTCATCACTTTCCTGTTCTGGTGTTCTGGGTAAACCACGGCCTGAAGCATGCCCTGGGGTCCTGCCCCCCTCCTTTTCAGTTTGTTTGCGACCATTGCTGCTGCTGCTGCTCAAAATTCAGTCCGTCCTGGTTCTGACCCCAATTGGGGCAGTCCTTTCTCCAGTGTCGATGTTCACCGCAGGTGAAACCTGCATCTTCTTCTGTGTTTTTGTCCATTCTGAGGTGCCTTCTGTCCTCAGTTACTCCTCTTGTCTCGGTCACGCCCTTTTTCGCCACCCGATCATCCGTGTTGGTCCATCACTGTCCTGCACAGTGTGAATGCAAAGTTATCAAGGTCAGCATTCTTTCGCTCGGCCTTACTTTTCATTCGGGCTTGGCGGGCGTCTCGTCACAGCTGAGCTCTGTCAGCTGACGCAGTCTGGGAATTTTCCCCCGTGTAGTGAAACGGGCCTTAGGTTTAGTGCTCTCCGTCTCGGCTGCATGAGATCACATTCCTGCAGGTCTGTTGACATTCTCAGGTCGTTGTTGTGGGTCCAGCTGTTGCAGCATTTGGTCAGTGTCACGTATGGGGGAGAGCAGGAGTCCAGTCAGCCTCGGCTTTCAGGGCCGGCAAAGCAGCCTGTAATTAAATATATATAGAAAAAACAAAAACAAAACAAAACAAAAACAAACAAAAACAAACGAACAGGAAAATGATGTTGTGTTGGCTGTGTTATTCAGAGGGGAGACAATGGGGCCAGGCCCTGTGTCAGCCTTCTTTCCCCCTTTTTTTTGTTTTTTGTCTCCCGATATAATCAACTCCTAACCCACCAAGTTGACAGGACAACATGCACCTGTTAAAATTCTTAAGATCATGTTTAAAAGCCCAAAAAAGGAACTTTCTTTCATTCAGTAATCACTTTTATTAATCAATCAACAGAAAACATGTCACAATTTGAATCTTTTAACCACTAAATTTGTTGTGTCTTGCCTGGTTGGTTAGACCAGTGTTCCTTTTTTTTTTTTTTTTTTTTTAGTTAAATTGTTGTCCTGCAACCCAGAGGGTTTCTTTGTCAGTAATGTATAGACTTCATCATTTAAGTATGTTAATTTTTCTTTAACCTTGCTGGAAAATCTTCACGTGTTCATGAGTGTAAGCTGTTTCTTCATTGCGTGTATGTGCATTTGTATAAAAGCAGGTTAATTTTATCTTTTCTCAAACTAGGCGTTACCTTAAAAGGAGCCTTTCTCTCAGATTTCTCTGCTTGTGTGTTTTTGTTTCACCTTTTTGTTGTGATGCTCCGGACGCCTTCCCAACCTCCACAAGTCCGTTGGCCCCAATTTTATGTGTTAAAACTTCTCTTAATTTCTCCTCTAATTCTCTCCTCGCTGCTGTCTTTTTCACAGCTGCTGATTCGTGCTGGGTGTGGTTCCCATTACCTATAATTTTGCTTCGACCGCTGTGCTTGTGGGGGCAGTTGGTCCAGGTCCGCAGCTTCCTGTATTAACACACTAAGAGATTTATTTAATTTCATTTTCATCACATGTTAAACAGATAAGCAGGCAACCCGCCTACCTTGACAGCGTAAACTGTACGTCAGTCTCCCAACACATTCCTCTCTGTACTCCTCCATAATTCTCCACTGCACCTCTTACTATCTCTCCTTTTTATTTTTATTACACCACAGAGTAATACACCCAATTATGCCCGTCTATCTCTATGTGGCTCCAAATTCCCTCTTTATTTTAATTTCACACTCGTCAGGGGACAGGCACACAACAATTTCAACCACTGAAACGAGGAATTCAACCTTTTTATATTTCTTTACTAATCTAGACTCAACCTTTGTTCGCAAAATGTGTCTTGTTCTAGTCCGGAATAAATGTGAACCCGTGATTACACGGCCGTTCCAGTGTTATTTCCGTAGCTATGCGGGGGCCCTCACCTCCCCAAGTCACCACCTCGGCACCCGGACGCCGCCGGTCCTGGCCGCGCGTCCACGAACAGGAGGGTCGCCACTCCTAGGGCAAAATTATTTCCACAGGTACACTAGGCATCAACCTTTGATCCTAAAATGTGTCTTTGCTCTAATGTCCTCCTAATCAAACACATCAACCGTCACTGTCACTGTGTTCACACTTCACACACAGAAACACACTCAGCGCGTGCCTCACACATAGCCAGAGCGCGCCTTACACACACAGCGCGTTACACCATCAGTGAGACACACAGAGAGCGTTCCTCATCAGTGGAAGATTACACAGAAACTTCTGAGCTCAACTGTTAGATCTTCTTAAAGCACACTGCACCATAGACCAAAATACCCCTTTCTCTGCGCTTATGACCGCCACAACAGGGCAAAGTCGCATCATAAAAGTGATGCTTGCATCCCCGAAGTTATACCTGACATCATAAACCAGGTTTTGCTCTATGTACTTAAAATTTTACTTTGTATTATGACCGCAGCCCTTAAAACTCGACTGACGCCACAAACCACCGTCAAAACCTCTATCCAATGTACTAAAACTAGCACCAACCACTACTGCACTTCACGGCCGCACCACCGGAACACGCCGTATCATAAACCAAACCTACGGACGTGTTTCGCTCTCGCGTTGCCAGCGTTCAACTGCACCGTGAAGCCAGCATCTGCTTTTCCTTAAATCAACTTCTATTTCATTTCTGCACATTTATCTAATGAACTAATATGTGAATATGTTCTGTTAACTCAAAAGTATAATGAGAACTAAACTACATACAGCTCACACACTCTATATTAAAGGGTATAATGTGATCTACAGCAGTATTCTAATTCAACTACTTTGATTACATATATAAGGTAACATATAATAACAGAATAATCTAATATTGAACAATCTGTCTTCACGTCACTGATGGTGGTATAGAAAAGTCTTAGACATGCTCTTGGCAGACAGGGGAGGTGTGTGTTCAGTGTTTGCTATTATTTGCTCCACTTTTGTTCTGAAACACACAACTTCAGGAGACATTGATGGAGTACCGTTGAGGACCTGGAAAGTGAGGACAAGAATCAAGGAAGTTAGCATGATTATCCACTTGAATGCGTTGAATCTTTCTGACCAGTTGATCACCAAAAGGCAGATCACACGAAGCCCTGTTTAACAGCTCGTTTGGAAGTACTGTTAGTTTTTCAAAGAGCAGCAGGATTGTGGGGTCGCAAATTTTAAAGGCTTTGCAGAATTTCTATAGGCTGGAAAGATGTTGATTCAGGCTTTTGGAACACAATTGAAACCAAAACACAAAATCTACAGGAGATGAGTGAAGTGTGATGCCAACAGTTTTATTGAACATACAAGATTAACAAAGATTTAGAAGAAAGAAAAGCCCACTAGGGTGTTCGCCATAAGTACATGCAGGCCAAACACCAATCAAGATAAATAAAGATGAAGACTCCCGGGACTCTTCTGAGGTCCTTTTACAAAACAACAGCTGGGTATCAACAGGTGTTCACATAACAGTAGTGCAAGCTATGTTAAAAATATGAATAATAAATGACCTAAGTATATGGGTCACAAACAATACGAGAACTTGAATCAACCGCCTAACATTGTCATTCCCTAAAATATTCCCTTTCCATCTACAAAGCACTTCCCATTAATGTCAATCTAGTGTATAAATTCATTAAAAACAAAAACAAAATCCCAACAGGAGTTCTGGCAGTGTGCAAGTTAGCGAACAGTGTACAGTTAGTAAACTGTCTCATGCTTTAAACACCTTCAAACTGTGAACTTCAGAGAAAAAACTGATTTCAATAAAGGCTACCGCATGTACACGGGTAGTTTTTTTAAACTGATATTTCCAAGTGTGATTCTGAGAAATAGTTCTTTTATGTCAAGACCCAAAAATATCTCAAGCACTGTTGAGGCCATGCCAAAGAAAATGAAGAAACTTCAGTAAAGACAAAGCCCATAAACAATAAAAAATGATGTCAGAAAATGTGATAAAGGTGCAAACATTTCATGTTGCGAGACAAACACTTTTTCTTGTCCATGTGTGAAAAAAGAAACTGAGCTTCTGAAAACCTTTTCAAAATGAAGTTTTTTTTCCCGAATGCTCATTTTTAAATGATCCAAACACTGTTTATGTGATCTGCCATCACCATTTTCTAAGAATGAAACTTAGCATGTAGGATGGTTTCCGAAATGCATTTTCAACTGTACTAAAGTAATACAGAATGTGGCTTCTCACCTGTGTGAATTCGCATGTGCATATTCAAGTGACTCTTCCTAGTAAATCTTTTCCCACAGGTGCTACAGCAATGTGGCTTCTCACCTGTGTGAATTCGCATGTGTATATTCAAGTGACTCTTCCTAGTAAATCTTTTCCCACAGGTGCTACAGCAATGTGGCTTCTCGCCTGTGTGAATTCGCATGTGCATATTCAAATGACCCTTCACAGTAAATCTTTTCCCACAACTACTACAGCAATGTGGCTTCTCGCCTGTGTGAATTCGCATGTGTGTTTTCAAATTTGATTTTACATGAAATCTTTTCCCACAACTACTACAGCAATGTGGCTTATCACCTGTGTGAATTTGCATGTGTCTCTTCAAGTGACTCTTCCTAGTAAATCTTTTCCCACAGGTGCTACAGCAATGTGGCTTATCACCTGTGTGAATTTGCATGTGCATATTCAAGTGACTCTTCCTAGTAAATCTTTTCCCACAACTACTACAGCAATGTGGCTTCTCGCCTGTGTGAATTCGCATGTGTTTAGTTAAGTCTGACTTCCAAATAAATCTTTTCCCACAGGTTCTACATAACTTAGCTGTCTTGGAATTTTGAACTGACAAGCCTGATACGATTTGCTCCGACTTATTTCTGTGTGAGTTACCATCCTTGCTTTCATCCTCATCTGTGTCAGAAGAGTTGTGAGAAAGGCACTGGTCACAGCATGGTTCTGATTCACTGTGGTCACTTTTTTCACGAGATGGAAAATTTGCAGTCTCCTGCATTAGTACAAGCGGTTTTTCCTCTTCAGTGGTACTGAGTTCCTCCTGTTCCCCTTTAATCTGTGAAGGATCCTCCTGGCCTAAACTGGAGTTCTTCTCCTGGTTACAGACCTGCTGATTTGTGAGCCCCTCCACATCCTTACAGTCATGTTGTGGAAAATCTGAAGGGACAGATCAAAAAGCATACATTTTTTGCCTTAACCATTAGCAAATCTCCACATGGTAAGCATGTTGCTTAGATATACCAATGAAAATCATGTTGTGGGGAGAAACAGTTTTGCTGACTCAGTGAAAACCATTTTGGCTGCTCATTTACAAACTCTACAAATAATATAAACAGACCATCTACGATGAGAAAATAAAGACGATATATAATCAAACAAAACAAAGTCGTATCCCTGAAAATTTTTAATCAAAGTGCACAAAACATTTAAAAGTTTATTTAAAATTAGTTAAAAACTTTACAGGACACTCACTGCAGTATTTTTTTGTTTATTTTTTAGATTAACCATTCATTACCTGAAAGTTGGGGAGAATGGCAGGTAGAACCTTCACCTTTCAGGTCCCTCTTCTGTGAAAACAGCTGCCAATTTGGATTCGGAAGACAGATACCCTCTCTACTTTTAAGATTAGGCTTAGGTCAGTACTGTTGGGGCAGTTAGCATTCTCTTAAAGTCTCTTTGTATGTTTTCCTGTCTGGTGGCCTCTTGTTGGTTTACATTATGGTTAACACTAGAAATACTGACTTTTTTCTTGGTGCAAGTCCCTACCACTAGATTTACTAACCCCGTGCAAATTTGCGTAAATTCCCTGAACCTAACACCTACTAGCACCCCCAATATATATATATTAGGGGTGCAACGATACACAAAATTCACGGTTCGGTTCGGTTCGATACTTTGGTGTCACGGTTCGATATTTTTTCGATACAAAAAAAAATGTTCATGCCTTTTTAATTTGTCATTTATTAAAATTATAAATATATATTTTAACTCAAAAGTACAGTTTTTAAATTTAACCCTAACCCTTGTGCGCGTTTTTTATTTTGACAGCGAATGCGCACCTGTGGACCACTTATGTGCAGCCCTGGTTATATAGCTCGTCATATTGCAGCCACAGAAATTATTTTGTCCATGAAACCATAAAGCTGCACTTTCTTTTTGCCTTATAGTCTGATTTGTCATAACTTCTCCGTTTTGTGGTAAGCTTTTATTTGGCTGTCACTTCTTCACCCTGACCTGTCTTATTTGGCTCAGCAGAACTGAAATGCTTTTACACGCGCACTCACATAAGCTCAGCGATTCTCTGCGCGATCAACCTCTCACATGTTTAAGCTGCGGGAGATTTCACTTGTCATGTTTGCATAGTAAGCTAACGATTAATAAGACGATGTCAGAGGAATTGGTGAGGAATCACTCATCTTTGGAAAAGAGAGTTTATTACAGAGAAATGGCTCTTTCCAAAATAAAAGCTATACTATCCGCTTCTTCTGGGCTATATTCTCAGCAGCATAAGGAGAATCATGTGCTAACAGCTGTCTAAATGACTCGGCTAAAGTTAGTAGCATGCTTGTTGTTTTTGTCTTTGCACTAGGATGATGTCGGTGTAAATGTGCAGTCATATTCGTTGTGTTCCCACTAGTGCTTTCAGGTTAATCTCGTTCAAATGACCTTAACGCCACAACACGGCAAATCTCCGTTAACGAGCTACCGCCGATCGCTCCGTGCATGGGGCTAGACGGCCAACACGTTAACGAGCTAACTGCGCTAACACACTAGTTCACACCCATGTAATTGAGCATTGCGTGGCACATCCAACATACTGTTTTACTTTAGTCCATGACTCGCTTACCTTCAGGGTCATACGTCACATGAAAACCAAAATAATTCCAAACGCCAGATCTGAATGAGGGTCAATTTGCCTGTTGCAAGGAGAGCTTAACTTCTGTCTCGCTAGCTTGCCCTGTGCTCTTCCTTCTGACTATGCTGTCTGTGTGGAGCGCTCAGTGGATCTGCGCTCGACAGTGCAGCCTAGGCGGAGTAGTCGAACGCAGATCCACTGAGCGCTCAACACAGACAGCATAGTCAGAATGAAGAGCGCAGGGCAAGCTAGCAAGACAGAAGTTAAGCTCTCCTTGCAACATGAACCTCCCCCACCCTCATTCAGATCTGGCGTTTGGAATTATTTTGGTTTTCATGTGACGTATGACCCTGAAGGTAAGCAAGGCAAGGCAAGGCAAGGCAAGGCAAATTTATTTGTATAGCACAATTCAACAACAAGGTGATTCAAAGTGCTTTACAGAGACATTAGAAACAAAAACAAATAAAAAGCATGATTTAAAATTGATTAAAACAAGCAAACAAACAAACTAACTAAACACACACATTTCACACCTGTTCGCGCGATCTGAACCCTTATCGTAAGGGGAGCTACCAGTCCTTCTGTGGACGAGCTACTTTCTATTTTAAATTCCCTGAATTTAAAGTACTCTCTAGACCCAGTCTAGACCCAGTTGGGGAGCTACCCAGAGCTCTAATCCCACACCTGTTCGCGCGATCTGAACCCTTATCGTAAGGGGAGCTACCAGTCCTTATGTGGACGAGCTACTTTCTGTTTTAAATTCCCCGAATTTAAAATACTCTCTAGACCCAGTCTAGACCCAGCTGGGGAGCTACCCAGAGCTCTAATCCCACTTAACAAACAAACAAACAAACAAAACAGTATATAAAATCAAAACAGATAAAATCAGAACAGTAGATAAAATCAGTAGTTAATGTAAGTTTTGAAATTTAAGCTTAACTAATTAACAAACAAACAAAACAGTATATAAAATCAAGACAGATAAAATCAGAAATAGATAAGATCAGTAGTTAGTGTAAGTTTTGAAATTTAAGCTTAAAAGTGTGGATTTGGTGCTTTATTCAAATGCAGCTGAGAACAGGTGAGTCTTCAACCTGGATTTAAATAAACTGAGTGTTTCAGCTGATCTGAGGCTTTCTGGGAGTTTGTTCCAGATATAAGGAGCATAAAAGCTGAATGCAGCTTCTCCGTGTCTGGTTCTGACTCTGAGAACTGATAAAAGACCGGATCCAGATGACCTGAGGGATCTGGAAGGTTCATACTGGGTTAGGAGGTCACTGATGTATTTTGGTCCTAAACCATTCAGAGCTTTATAGGCCAGCATCAGAACTTTAAAGTCTATCCTCTGACGGACAGGCAGCCAGTGTAAAGACCTCAGAGCTGGACTGATGTGGTCCACTTTTTTGGTCTTAGTGAGGACTCGAGCAGCAGAGTTCTGAATGAGCTGTAGTTGTCTGACTGATTTTTTAGGTAGACCTGTAAAGATGCTGTTACAGTAATCAAGCCTACTAAAGATGAATGCATGGACTAGTTTTTCCAGGTCCTGTTGAGACATCAGATCTTTTATCCTTGAAATATTCTTGAGGTGATAGTAAGCTGATTTTGTTATTGTCTTAATGTGTTTTTCTAAGTTTAGGTCTGCATCCATCACTACACCCAAATTTCTCGCCTGGTCTGTGGTTTTTAGATGTATAGATTGAAGTTCTCTGGTGACCTGTAAAATTGCAAAGTGAAAGCAAAAAAACAAGCGCAAATTCAAACGGGATTTCAATATGTCACATATTGACAGTGGCTCACCGATGCCAATGACATAATTACCCAGCTACATTTCTGAAAGAATGCAAAAGCATTGACATATATTTTTCCTTCCTACAATAGCCCGACGGGCAGGGCAGAGATAGATTTTGGTAGCCCGACTGAAAAAATTGCTAGCCCCAGGATGTCGGGCTAGCGATTTTGCGAGCCCTGTATCTGATTGAGGAATCACTCATCTTTGGAAAAGAGAGTTTATTACAGAGAAATGTCTCTTTCCAAAATAAAAGCTATACTATCCGCTTCTTCTGGGCTATATTCTCAGCAGCATATTAAACATATCAGGTCCCCATAAGGAGAATCATGTGCTAACAGCTGTCTAAATGACTCGGCTATAGTTAGTAGCATGCTTGTTGTTTTTGTCTTTGCACTAGGATGATGTCGGCGTAAATGTGCAGTCATAGTCGTTGTGTTCCCACTAGTGCTTTCAGGTTAATCTCGTTGAAATGACCTTAACGCCACAACACGGCAAATCTCCGTTAACGAGCTACCACCGATCGCCCCGTGCATGGGGCTAGACGGCCAACACGTTAACGAGCTAACTGCGCTAACACACTAGTTCCCACCCATGTAATTGAGCATTGCATGGCACATCCAACATACTGTTTTACTTTAGTCCATGACTCGCTTAGTGGAGCTGTTCTCATCGAGACGACCCCTCCTAACTACAGTTTTATCAGTGAGGCCAGGGTGAGCAGGAGAGGAGGAGGGGTTGCTGTCTTATTTAATGAATCATTTCAATGTAAGCAGCTATCTCCTGGAAGTTTTCAGTCTTTTGAATATGTGGCTTTACAGCTGAAGGCCCCGTCCAAAGTTGTGTTTCTTAATGTTTACAGGCCTCCCAAATACTGCACAGACTTTTTTAATGACCTCAGTGAACTGCTGTCTGTGATCTGTGTTGATTTCGACTGTGTAATTATTGTTGGGGATTTTAACATCCATGTGGACAACCCTCAGGACAAAGGGACTAAAGACCTGAGTAACACTCTGGGCAACTTTGGGCTGACTCAGCATGTAACAGAGGCCACACATAATAGAGGACACACTCTTGACCTACTGATCTCCAAGAGCCTGAGCATTTCAAACATTACTGTGTCTGATGTGGGCTTATCTGATCATTACTGTGTTTTCTTTGAAAGTAAAATCTCAGCCCACACAAATACAGTGGGGCAAAAAAGTATTTAGTCAGCCACCAATCGTGCAAGTTCCCCCACCTAAAATGATGACAGAGGTCAGTAATTTGCACCAGAGGTACACTTCAACTGTGAGAGACAGAATGTGAAAAAAAAATCCATGAATCCACATGGTAGGATTTGTAAAGAATTTATTGGTAAATCAGGGTGGAAAATAAGTATTTGGTCAATAACAAAAATACAACTCAATACTTTGTAACATAACCTTTGTTGGCAATAACAGAGGTCAAACGTTTACTATAGGTCTCTACCAGGTTTGCACACACAGTAGCTGGTATTTTGGCCCATTCCTCCATGCAGATCTTCTCGAGAGCAGTGATGTTTTGGGGCTGTCGCCGAGCAACACGGACTTTCAACTTCCGCCACAGATTTTCTATGGGGTTGAGGTCTGGAGACTGGCTAGGCCACTCCAGGACTTTCAAATGCTTCTTACGGAGCCACTCCTTTGTTGCCCGGGCGGTGTGTTTTGGATCATTGTCATGTTGGAAGACCCAGCCTCGTTTCATCTTCAAAGTTCTCACTGATGGAAGGAGGTTTTGGCTCAAAATCTCACGATACATGGCCCCATTCATTCTGTCCTTAACACGGATCAGTCGTCCTGTCCCCTTGGCAGAAAAACAGCCCCATAGCATGATGTTTCCACCCCCATGCTTCACAGTAGGTATGGTGTTCTTGGGATGCAACTCAGTATTCTTCTTCCTCCAAACACGACGAGTTGAGTTTATACCAAAAAGTTCTACTTTGGTTTCATCTGACCACATGACATTCTCCCAATCCTCTGCTGTATCATCCATGTGCTCTCTGGCAAACTTCAGACGGGCCTGGACATGCACTGGCTTCAGCAGCGGAACACGTCTGGCACTGCGGGATTTGATTCCCTGCCGTTGTAGTGTGTTACTGATGGTGACCTTTGTTACTTTGGTCCCAGCTCTCTGCAGGTCATTCACCAGGTCCCCCCGTGTGGTTCTGGGATCTTTGCTCACCGTTCTCATGATCATTTTGACCCCACGGGATGAGATCTTGCGTGGAGCCCCAGATCGAGGGAGATTATCAGTGGTCTTGTATGTCTTCCATTTTCTGATGATTGCTCCCACAGTTGATTTTTTCACACCAAGCTGCTTGCCTATTGTAGATTCACTCTTCCCAGTCTGGTGCAAGTCTACAATACTTTTCCTGGTGTCCTTCGAAAGCTCTTTGGTCTTGGCCATGGCGGCGTTTGGAGTCTGACTGTTTGAGGCTGTGGACAGGTGTCTTTTATACAGATGATGAGTTCAAACAGGTGCCATTCATACAGGTAACGAGTGGGGGACGGAAAAGCTTCTTACAGAAGACGTTACAGGTCTGTGAGAGCCAGAGATTTTCCTTGTTTGAGGTGACCAAATACTTATTTTCCACCCTAATTTACGAAGAAATTCTTTACAAATCCTACCATGTGAATTCATGGATTTTTTTTTCACATTCTGTCTCTCACAGTTGAAGTGTACCTCTGGTGCAAATTACTGACCTCTGTCATCATTTTAAGTGGGGGAACTTGCACAGTCGGTGGCTGACTAAATACTTTTTTGCCCCACTGTATATTTCTACTTGGAGAAATTTAAGGGGCTTATCCCTCAAAACTTTAAATACAATAAAGTTGCAAAAAATAGTTTCCCACCACAGGAAATTTATTTTGAGTGTCTTCATAGTTTTATTTTGGAGATACAGCAATTTTTATATACTGCAGGAAAAACAAAAAACAATCCTATGATGCAAATTTGCAAAGAAAACAGCATGTGCATCATTTCACTGTGGGAAGTGTTACGAACAGCTGATAGGAACGGCAAAGCGTGTTTCTGGAATATTATGTTTTTGTTCCTGCAAGCGCTTTTTATGCAATTTTTGCAAAGCTATATGTGGAACGAAACCGTGACCGAGGACAAGCTGATGGCATCAGATGTAAGTACAACTCCTCCGGTTTCATATGCAAAACAAATTATTGCGCTAGCTTACACGGTTCAGGTTCTACAGGGATTTAAAAATAGTTACGCAAAACGGAGCGTGCTGCTCTGACCGGCTTTAAAGGGTTAACAATGACTTTAAAAAAATAATATAAAATAGTGTGCAACACCACTGAAGTTTGTTTTTTTTTAAACTCTCTTTTCAACCAACGGCAGTCACTCTCCAAATAACTTCTGCTTAGCTTTCCGAGCTTCCCTCGGGTCCTCTTAATCAGCGGTCTCCAACCTTTTTTGCGCCACGGACCAGTTTATGCCCGACAATATTTTCACGGACCGGCCTTTAAGGTGTCGCGGATAAATTAGGGAGGGGCTAATAATCGGCTCAGTCATTTTTAATGATCGTTGAAAGCCCAGATCGTAATCGTGATTAAAATTCGATTAATTGAGCAGCCCTACGTACTATGGCAATGACAGACCTTAGCAGACTCTGTGGGTCCAGCACGAGTGAAGCACGAGCGATTTGCTACTGCACTGGGCATTCCAATGTCCTCCTCTACCCACACAGTGCCGTCTTTTGCCGTGTGGCTCAGACTGGGCTTCCCAGTACCACGGTGCCTCTTCCATGGAGGCATGTTGGGTTCTTGTTCCGTCTCCTTTTTAGATTCTTCTGAGGAGGTATCAGTGGCCTGCTGGACAAATGAAACCTCTCCTCCATCAGAGTCTGCTTCATCCATTTCCTGAAGCAAGGAAATGGATGCGCGCCTGTTGCGCGCAGATGTTCTTCCTGTGAGGCAGTGATACAGAGGCCATCCTGATGTGCCTTGTCAGAAATGCGAAGAAGAAATGATTCTCCAGCCTGGGCTGTCTGCTTTTATGCACAGCACTGTGCTGAAGTAATGCAATGCCACTCCCTCACATACACAGTCACAATGGAAGATCTGTGGTGAGAGTCAAGGAACTGCATTGCTGAATGCTGCAAACAGACTATGACACAGACAGACAGACTGTGTGGGAGAGTAACCTAAGACAAAAGGCAGAAAGATGAAGAGATGAACCAACCTGGAACTGAGGGACAGAATTAATTTTTTATGTTTTGCTATTTTTACATGAACAGGCAAAGGAGAGAACATGCAACGCTGGGGAGATCACACATGTCACTCATGTCATTGTATTAGCAACTTTTCATTCTGTTTTCACACAATTTTTTATAAATAAAACAGACTTGTGTTTCCATATATTGTGAATGTGTCTTACACATTTGCAGGTCAGTCAATGTGTGGGATATTTTGTATAGATACGGCAGGCATTTCTGAAGGTTGTAACACAGAGGTTTGGCCTGCCTTGGATCTGAGCTACTCTGAGTAAACGTGCCAGGCCTCAAAGATAATGGGTGGTTTGCACAACAAAAGCAGGAGAATTGAGCTGACGACCTTTGAAAATCTCAGTAGGGGTGAATAACACCTTGGGTTAGTAAATTTAGTGTAAAAAAAAGTAAGAAAAAATAAACAACATCATTTTAAAAAATGTTTGAAACTCAAGAGGTCAGAAATTTCACCAAGCTGTGTTACGGCTATTCTTCCCATCCCATGCAAGGACACCTGGATTGGCTGGAGGACTGTTTACTTAGCCTGATAGGCCGAAGGACACTGTCTCAACTAAACTATGGACACGCAGACACACACACTTACACTGATAAGCACTCACTCATCCCCTCTCCCTTTCCAACGCCTTCGATGCTTGTGCCCTACCGGGGAAGATAGCAGTCAACTGGACCAGCACAGATGCTGCAGGACCGGATGCGCTGTCTACACCGGCTCTCTCTTACCCTTTACCCGCCCCTGTTGCTTGTCTTGTGTTTCTATGGTGTATTGATAGTCATGTGCTTTTGTGCTGAGGTGTTTTTTCTGTTATCAAACTGTTCTCCCACTAGGAGCTCAGTCTGAGTGGAGTTTTTTTTCTCCTCCTCTTACCTCATGTAGTGTATTTTCGTTGTTTTTTCCTATCAGCCTACCTTTCTGACATGTTAGATTAGATTAGATTAGATAGAACTTTATTAATCCCTCGGGTGGGTTCCTCTGGGAAATTCGATTTCCAAAAAAGCACAGCACCGACAGAAGTTACAGAGTTACAGAATATATATATATATATATATATATATATATATATATATATATATACACACACACACACACACACACACACACACACACACACACACACACACACACACACATATATATAAATACAGAGACAATATAAATAAAATATACGAAGGGGATAAATAGAATAAATAGGAATAAAAATAAAAATACAAGTGAATTGCACATTTCAAGTATTGAGTCTATTGCACCGTTGACTATTTACAAAAGTATTGCACAAAAGGTATTGCACAGTGAGGTGAAGAGGCACTACAGCTTAGTTGTTCCCCCCTCCTTTGTCCTCCTGTTTCCCCTCCCTCTCCCCTCCAGGGAGGAGTTAAACAGTCTGATGGCGTGTGGGACAAAGGAGTTTTTAAGTCTGTTAGTTCTTGTCTTTGGGAGAAGCAACCTGTCACTGAACAGACTCTTCTGGTTGTTAATGGCCGTGTGCAGAGGATGCCCAGCATTGTCCATAATGTCCATGTCTGCCCAATGTGATGTTTGTGTAAAGTTGGTCAGAAGGTTCCTTTGTAAGTGCGCATGCGCCATTAGCGTGCTGCCTGCTGTAACCCTAATTTCCCTCGGGATGAATAAAGTATTCTGATTCTGAAGCTGAGCATTTTTAAAATCAGGGTCACACCTATACTTCTCTATAGCTCGTAAACATGAAGCAAAGACAGCGCTTTGTATGTTGCAGACATTCATCAGCAGCTGCTTAAAACAAATCCTCCGTATCCAGTGGCCAGAGAGGATTACAAACTGTGGACAAGTACAAACCAGAAACCAATAGCAATACAGTTCTGAGAGAAAGTGGTGCTGGATTGGCCACACAATCAGGAAGTCCACCAATAACATCACTACACAGGCCTTGTGCTGGAATCCAAAGGGAAAGAAGAAGAAAGACCCAGAAACACATGGCACAAGGACACACCTATCATAGTGTTGTGTGGTTTGCTAAAAGCTTAGTTTCAAATCGATATATTTTATTTTTAAATTGATCGTTCAGTCCTCATGGGGATTGTTATGTTATCCACAAAAGGTTTAGTGGATGTACTCAGTCATAATGTACAGGGGCGGCTCCAGAATTTTTTCATATGGGTGGCCATATGGGGGCCACTGAAAACATTGAGATGGCACACCAAAAACATAATTTAAAGTTCTTTTTTTTGTTTTATTTTTTATATGCTGTTGTCAAATATAGGTCACTTGAAAAATGTGGCCAAAAAAAGAAAGAAAAGTACATGCCTAGTTAATTTCCTGTTATTAAATTTGATATTCACTGTAAGTGTGCCTGCAGGTGCAGGGGCGAAGCACAGGCGAAGGAGTGACGACTGCAATTTGGAGGGACAAACAAAGTGACCATATGAATGACAAATATGAATATGGAGGAATAAATAACAAGCTGACGTTTCAACTCATTGTAGGGTGTCTTCCTCTCTCTTGTACTCAATTATTTTCAACATAAGACAGTCCTGACAGGGGCGACACTGGGAGGGCTAGACATTTTGGCTCTTAGAATATTACGTCAGTTTCCTTATTGCAGTCGGTCTTTAAATTCTTCATGTGCCTCTATAAAGTATATTGGAGGTCTGATTAGGACCCAACATGAGTTAGATTTCTTAATACAAAACTGAATCTATCTATTAAAGTTTTGCATACCTATTCTGTGCAACTTTACTTCAGGGTTCCACATGATGCCCAGCTCCTGCCCGGTCCAGATGATGATGCCTTTGGTTTCCTGCTTCAGTGCAAGCTGCTCTCCTTCCTGATTGGTGGAGATTTCCTCCTGTTCCTCTTTAGTCTGTGGAGGATCTGTGTTCTGCTGGTCCAGACTGGAGTTCCTTTCCTGGCTACAGACCTGCGGGTCATCCAGATCCTCATTTTCCTTACAATCATGTTGCTGTGGGAGATCTTGATGGACAGAACACACAAGAAAAAAGTCACACTGTGAGCAGGTCTCTCAGATATGTGAGCGATATTTAAATATTCTCTCTCATGCAGCGAACAGAGAAGAATTCTGTTTACATGCAGAAAGTCATCATTTATGAGGCGTACAGCTCACTACTCCAACTTGGTCCTTGTGGCCAATAATCCACAGTTTTCATTGTCTCAACATTTTTCTACATTCTGCGTACAGTTCTGGGCTAACATGACTTAAATCTGAAACAGAAAACATGTCTCCAGTGAGGCAGTATCCCAGGCGGTAATGCACGCCATGTGTCTTTGTGACATTTTGTTATAAGTCATATTCATTTCTATATTATGAAATCTGCTTATTACACTTTTACATACCAAATCTGGTCAGCCGTGATCCAGGTTTCCACAACAAATCCAGCTGTTCTCCGGTCCAGACATTAATCCCTTCATCCTCCTGCTTCAGTGCAAGCTGCTCTCCTCCCTGATTGGTGGAGATTTCCTCCTGTTCCTCTTTAGTCTGTAGAGGCTCTGGGTCCTCCTGGTTGAGACTGGAGCTCCTCTCATGGTCACAGAACTGCTGATCATCCAGACCTTCGTGTTCAACAAAAGGACACAAGAAAATAGTGACTAATGTGATGATAAGAAAGCTCAAGAAGGATGAAAACGGTCACCTATTGAGAATTTAGCTTGCGTTTTATGTTGCCACAGAAACATTCACTGATAGTCATTTGTTCACTGGATGATGTTGATAACCTTACAGCTGTCTGGGGTCTGATTTTTAGATGTGACTGCCAGTGATCATCACACACTGTGAATAAACAAACAAATGAACAGCAGCATGATCTGAATATGATCATGAAAGCTTAAAGTATTTTACGACGGCAGGTAAGATATGCTGTTAATGCTAATCTTTTAACATTTTACTAATAAATATGATGCAAATCTCATGGTCCACTACATTCCAAAGATGCTCTGTTGGGTTGAGAGCTGGTAACTCTGGAGACCCGAGTACAGAGAACTCAATGTCATTTTAAGGGAACTGCATATTTTCTCTTTTTTGGACTACTCTCTGTAAATCATGCAGATGTTTGTGCTGGAAATTTAAACAGATCAGCAGTTTCTGAAATACTCAGATCAGCCAATGTGGCACCAACACCCACACCATGATCAAAGTGATTTCAATCACCGTCACTGATCGCTATATGCTGAAATGCATGGACTGCTGCCATCTGATTGGCTGATTACATTTTGGATTAAAGAGTAGTTTACGGGTGTAGTTAACAAAGTGGCCGTAAGTATGTTTACATAGATGCAGTGTTAGGGAGTAACGGCATACATGTACCGGCGTTATGCATTTAAAATACAAAACATGAGTAACTGTATTCCGATATCCATCCATCCATTCGCTTATCCTTTTCAGGGTCGCGGGGGGCGCTGGAGCCTATCCCAGCTGTTATAGGGCGAAAGGTGAGGTACACCCTGGACAGGTCGCCAGTCTGTCGCAGGGCTAACACATAGGGACAGACAACCATTCACACTCACATTCACACCTAGTGGCAATTTGGATTATCCAATTAACCTATCCCCACAAGCTGCATGTCTTTGGACGGTGGGAGGAAGCCGGAGTACCCGGAGAGAACCCACGCAAACACGGTGAGAACATGCAAACTCCACACAGAAAGACCCCGGCCTGATGGTGGAATTGAACTCAGGACTTTCTTGCTGTGAGGCAACAGTGCTAACCACCGTGCCGCCGATAGTTACCGATAATTTGGTAATAATTAGAATACAGTTACTTCTAAATAAATGGATTACACGATGGTCTTTTCCTGTTTCATATGTCAGGCTATACCCTCTCTAATTTTGTTGATTTCACGCATTACCGGAAACCCAAACAAAACACGCAACAAGAAGCTCTAGTGTAAGTCTCTTGGTAATGTTGGTGGCGTCAGTTATACAATGGACCCAGAAACCGAGCTGCTCTCAACTATAAAGACTCCACCCGAAAGAAACATCTGGAAGTACATTCTTTTTTTAAAGACTAACATTAGCTAGGGCTGTGCGACATGACCAAAATCTCATATCCCAATATAAGACGTTTCTCGTCTTATATTGTAGTTTTATTTTATAGTGTTTCTGTGTTCTGCTGGTCCAGACTGGAGTTCCTTTCCTGGCTACAGACCTGCGGGTCATCCAGATCCTCATTTTCCTTACAATCATGTTGCTGTGGGAGGTCTTGATGGACAGAACACACAAGAAAAAAGTCACACTGTGAGCAGGTCTCTCAGATATGTGAGCGATATTTAAATATTCTCTCTCATGCAGCGAACAGAGAAGAATTCTGTTTACATGCAGAAAGTCATCATTTATGAGGCGTACAGCTCACTACTCCAACTTGGTCCTTGTGGCCAATAATCCACAGTTTTCATTGTCTCAACATTTTTCTACATTCTGCGTACAGTTCTGGGCTAACATGACTTAAATCTGAAACAGAAAACATGTCTCCAGTGAGGCAGTATCCCAGGCGGTAATGCACGCCATGTGTCTTTGTGACATTTTGTTATAAGTCATATTCATTTCTATATTATGAAATCTGCTTATTACACTTTTACATACCAAATCTGGTCAGCCGTGATCCAGGTTTCCACAACAAATCCAGCTGTTCTCCGGTCCAGACATTAATCCCTTCATCCTCCTGCTTCAGTGCAAGCTGCTCTCCTCCCTGATTGGTGGAGATTTCCTCCTGTTCCTCTTTAGTCTGTAGAGGCTCTGGGTCCTCCTGGTTGAGACTGGAGCTCCTCTCATGGTCACAGAACTGCTGATCATCCAGACCTTCGTGTTCAACAAAAGGACACAAGAAAATAGTGACTAATGTGATGATAAGAAAGCTCAAGAAGGATGAAAACGGTCACCTATTGAGAATTTAGCTTGCGTTTTATGTTGCCACAGAAACATTCACTGATAGTCATTTGTTCACTGGATGATGTTGATAACCTTACAGCTGTCTGGGGTCTGATTTTTAGATGTGACTGCCAGTGATCATCACACACTGTGAATAAACAAACAAATGAACAGCAGCATGATCTGAATATGATCATGAAAGCTTAAAGTATTTTACGACGGCAGGTAAGATATGCTGTTAATGCTAATCTTTTAACATTTTACTAATAAATATGATGCAAATCTCATGGTCCACTACATTCCAAAGATGCTCTGTTGGGTTGAGAGCTGGTAACTCTGGAGACCCGAGTACAGAGAACTCAATGTCATTTTAAGGGAACTGCATATTTTCTCTTTTTTGGACTACTCTCTGTAAATCATGCAGATGTTTGTGCTGGAAATTTAAACAGATCAGCAGTTTCTGAAATACTCAGATCAGCCAATGTGGCACCAACACCCACACCATGATCAAAGTGATTTCAATCACCGTCACTGATCGCTATATGCTGAAATGCATGGACTGCTGCCATCTGATTGGCTGATTACATTTTGGATTAAAGAGTAGTTGAACGGGTGTAGTTAACAAAGTGGCCGTAAGTATGTTTACATAGATGCAGTGTTAGGGAGTAACGGCATACATGTACCGGCGTTATGCATTTAAAATACAAAACATGAGTAACTGTATTCCGATATCCATCCATCCATTCGCTTATCCTTTTCAGGGTCGCGGGGGGCGCTGGAGCCTATCCCAGCTGTTATAGGGCGAAAGGTGAGGTACACCCTGGACAGGTCGCCAGTCTGTCGCAGGGCTAACACATAGGGACAGACAACCATTCACACTCACATTCACACCTAGTGGCAATTTGGATTATCCAATTAACCTATCCCCACAAGCTGCATGTCTTTGGACGGTGGGAGGAAGCCGGAGTACCCGGAGAGAACCCACGCAAACACGGTGAGAACATGCAAACTCCACACAGAAAGACCCCGGCCTGATGGTGGAATTGAACTCAGGACTTTCTTGCTGTGAGGCAACAGTGCTAACCACCGTGCCGCCGATAGTTACCGATAATTTGGTAATAATGAGAATACAGTTACTTCTAAATAAATGGATTACACGATGGTCTTTTCCTGTTTCATATGTCAGGCTATACCCTCTCTAATTTTGTTGATTTCACGCATTACCGGAAACCCAAACAAAACACGCAACAAGAAGCTCTAGTGTAAGTCTCTTGGTAATGTTGGTGGCGTCAGTTATACAATGGACCCAGAAACCGAGCTGCTCTCAACTATAAAGACTCCACCCGAAAGAAACATCTGGAAGTACATTCTTTTTTTAAAGACTAACATTAGCTAGGGCTGTGCGACATGACCAAAATCTCATATCCCAATATAAGACGTTTCTCGTCTTATATTGTAGTTTTATTTTATAGTGTTTCTGTGTTCTGCTGGTCCAGACTGGAGTTCCTTTCCTGGCTACAGACCTGCGGGTCATCCAGATCCTCATTTTCCTTACAATCATGTTGCTGTGGGAGGTCTTGATGGACAGAACACACAAGAAAAAAGTCACACTGTGAGCAGGTCTCTCAGATATGTGAGCGATATTTAAATATTCTCTCTCATGCAGCGAACAGAGAAGAATTCTGTTTACATGCAGAAAGTCATCATTTATGAGGCGTACAGCTCACTACTCCAACTTGGTCCTTGTGGCCAATAATCCACAGTTTTCATTGTCTCAACATTTTTCTACATTCTGCGTACAGTTCTGGGCTAACATGACTTAAATCTGAAACAGAAAACATGTCTCCAGTGAGGCAGTATCCCAGGCGGTAATGCACGCCATGTGTCTTTGTGACATTTTGTTATAAGTCATATTCATTTCTATATTATGAAATCTGCTTATTACACTTTTACATACCAAATCTGGTCAGCCGTGATCCAGGTTTCCACAACAAATCCAGCTGTTCTCCGGTCCAGACATTAATCCCTTCATCCTCCTGCTTCAGTGCAAGCTGCTCTCCTCCCTGATTGGTGGAGATTTCCTCCTGTTCCTCTTTAGTCTGTAGAGGCTCTGGGTCCTCCTGGTTGAGACTGGAGCTCCTCTCATGGTCACAGAACTGCTGATCATCCAGACCTTCGTGTTCAACAAAAGGACACAAGAAAATAGTGACTAATGTGATGATAAGAAAGCTCAAGAAGGATGAAAACGGTCACCTATTGAGAATTTAGCTTGCGTTTTATGTTGCCACAGAAACATTCACTGATAGTCATTTGTTCACTGGATGATGTTGATAACCTTACAGCTGTCTGGGGTCTGATTTTTAGATGTGACTGCCAGTGATCATCACACACTGTGAATAAACAAACAAATGAACAGCAGCATGATCTGAATATGATCATGAAAGCTTAAAGTATTTTACGACGGCAGGTAAGATATGCTGTTAATGCTAATCTTTTAACATTTTACTAATAAATATGATGCAAATCTCATGGTCCACTACATTCCAAAGATGCTCTGTTGGGTTGAGAGCTGGTAACTCTGGAGACCCGAGTACAGAGAACTCAATGTCATTTTAAGGGAACTGCATATTTTCTCTTTTTTGGACTACTCTCTGTAAATCATGCAGATGTTTGTGCTGGAAATTTAAACAGATCAGCAGTTTCTGAAATACTCAGATCAGCCAATGTGGCACCAACACCCACACCATGATCAAAGTGATTTCAATCACCGTCACTGATCGCTATATGCTGAAATGCATGGACTGCTGCCATCTGATTGGCTGATTACATTTTGGATTAAAGAGTAGTTGAACGGGTGTAGTTAACAAAGTGGCCGTAAGTATGTTTACATAGATGCAGTGTTAGGGAGTAACGGCATACATGTACCGGCGTTATGCATTTAAAATACAAAACATGAGTAACTGTATTCCGATATCCATCCATCCATTCGCTTATCCTTTTCAGGGTCGCGGGGGGCGCTGGAGCCTATCCCAGCTGTTATAGGGCGAAAGGTGAGGTACACCCTGGACAGGTCGCCAGTCTGTCGCAGGGCTAACACATAGGGACAGACAACCATTCACACTCACATTCACACCTAGTGGCAATTTGGATTATCCAATTAACCTATCCCCACAAGCTGCATGTCTTTGGACGGTGGGAGGAAGCCGGAGTACCCGGAGAGAACCCACGCAAACACGGTGAGAACATGCAAACTCCACACAGAAAGACCCCGGCCTGATGGTGGAATTGAACTCAGGACTTTCTTGCTGTGAGGCAACAGTGCTAACCACCGTGCCGCCGATAGTTACCGATAATTTGGTAATAATTAGAATACAGTTACTTCTAAATAAATGGATTACACGATGGTCTTTTCCTGTTTCATATGTCAGGCTATACCCTCTCTAATTTTGTTGATTTCACGCATTACCGGAAACCCAAACAAAACACGCAACAAGAAGCTCTAGTGTAAGTCTCTTGGTAATGTTGGTGGCGTCAGTTATACAATGGACCCAGAAACCGAGCTGCTCTCAACTATAAAGACTCCACCCGAAAGAAACATCTGGAAGTACATTCTTTTTTTAAAGACTAACATTAGCTAGGGCTGTGCGACATGACCAAAATCTCATATCCCAATATAAGACGTTTCTCGTCTTATATTGTAGTTTTATTTTATAGTGTTTCTGTGTTCTGCTGGTCCAGACTGGAGTTCCTTTCCTGGCTACAGACCTGCGGGTCATCCAGATCCTCATTTTCCTTACAATCATGTTGCTGTGGGAGGTCTTGATGGACAGAACACACAAGAAAAAAGTCACACTGTGAGCAGGTCTCTCAGATATGTGAGCGATATTTAAATATTCTCTCTCATGCAGCGAACAGAGAAGAATTCTGTTTACATGCAGAAAGTCATCATTTATGAGGCGTACAGCTCACTACTCCAACTTGGTCCTTGTGGCCAATAATCCACAGTTTTCATTGTCTCAACATTTTTCTACATTCTGCGTACAGTTCTGGGCTAACATGACTTAAATCTGAAACAGAAAATATGTCTCCAGTGAGGCAGTATCCCAGGCGGTAATGCACGCCATGTGTCTTTGTGACATTTTGTTATAAGTCATATTCATTTCTATATTATGAAATCTGCTTATTACACTTTTACATACCAAATCTGGTCAGCCGTGATCCAGGTTTCCACAACAAATCCAGCTGTTCTCCGGTCCAGACATTAATCCCTTCATCCTCCTGCTTCAGTGCAAGCTGCTCTCCTCCCTGATTGGTGGAGATTTCCTCCTGTTCCTCTTTAGTCTGTAGAGGCTCTGGGTCCTCCTGGTTGAGACTGGAGCTCCTCTCATGGTCACAGAACTGCTGATCATCCAGACCTTCGTGTTCAACAAAAGGACACAAGAAAATAGTGACTAATGTGATGATAAGAAAGCTCAAGAAGGATGAAAACGGTCACCTATTGAGAATTTAGCTTGCGTTTTATGTTGCCACAGAAACATTCACTGATAGTCATTTGTTCACTGGATGATGTTGATAACCTTACAGCTGTCTGGGGTCTGATTTTTAGATGTGACTGCCAGTGATCATCACACACTGTGAATAAACAAACAAATGAACAGCAGCATGATCTGAATATGATCATGAAAGCTTAAAGTATTTTACGACGGCAGGTAAGATATGCTGTTAATGCTAATCTTTTAACATTTTACTAATAAATATGATGCA
>NW_028188560.1:814280-866292 GCF_057381915.1 Diplotaxodon limnothrissa | reverse complement strand
AACTATATAAGAATGTATGAAGAAATCTAAATATAAATAAATATATACACACTAACAGCAGCTGTACAAGTATTAACCGGAAATGAAGAATATAGTGACCAGTGTTGTGCAAAACCAAAGTCCAGAAAGTCCAGTGTGTGTGTAAGAACTGTATGTGTGGGTCAGGACTGTGTGGTGGTGTGATTGAGAGACCGTATCGCCTGCGGGAAGAAGCTCCTCCTCAGTCTCTCTGTGTTGGTCTTCAGGGAGCGGAATCGCTTTCCTGACCTCAACAGAGAGAACAGTCCGTTGTTGGGATGGCTGAGGTCCTTCACGATCTTCCTGGCCTTGGTCCAGCACCGCCTGCTGTAGATTGAGTGCAGGTCAGGGAGCTCGGAGCGGATGGTGCGCTCAGCTGACCGCACAAAACTGTTTGAAAAGCTCAGCTATACAACAAGGAGAGATTGAGAATTTCCTTTTAGTTCTCAGTTTATTTGATATTGACAAAAGTTTGTCAGTTTTGTCTGTTCTTCTGTAAAACAAACTAAGATTTATTTTTAGAATTAATATTTTGTTTCTAAGTGGAATTGACAATTTAGTCTGTTTCGTTTGTTCTATTTTGAAACTTAAACGCTTCAGCGGCTGCCTTTTGTGTAGTTTGCAATATTTGCCTTTATTTATCTGAAAAAGTCTCATGTTCCTTAAGTACATCTACCCTGTTGAACTTATTATGGGAAATAAATATTTAAATAAAAACAAGCTGCTGATTATTTCACATTTTACTTGTGAGCAACGGCACATTTAAATCTTACAAATATAGTTATTTGGCTTATATCGTGATAGATATCGTTATCGCCTGAAATGAAAAAAACATATCGTGATATGAAAAAATCTCATATCGCCCAGCTCTACATGGTAGCATTTACAGGATATTGTTTTTGATGATGTTATACAAAGGACCCTGTTTCTGCAATGCCCTTTGTTTGAACCTCATCTCCTCTTGCTGTGACCCCATGGGCGACTTCCCTTGGCCTGCTGGTCTGGAAAATCCAACAGTTCATCTATATGTAAAGAAGGCACTTAAACTGGAACAGGCATAGCTGCTTGATCCTGCCGTGGAACAATAGGACGGGGTGCAAGCTCTCATGCTCCCAGGACGTGGGGGTGCATTCCTGGAGTGCACACCAGGCTTGCAGCCTGCTAAGGATCACACACAATTGATTATGTGCCTCTGGGTATACATGGTTAAACATTTCCTAATGCAAATAACTACATGCAGTATTCTACCATGTGCAAACTTATATCACTAAAGGATTCTAACTGTCTAGTGTTTAACGGACCTTTCAAAGGTATGTTGAGATTATAGAAGGCCCCTTTCAGAGCTAGGGGGAACTTCCTTATATGGTTGTAACTTGAAACTTGTTGACACACAAACCCTTCTGCCTATAAAAACTGCTGCACAAAGAATAAACTTTGAGTTAGTTTGGGATGACAATTTAGAACAGTCTCCGCGTCTTTTTGTTCTTCCAAACTGCTCCCGGTACTCCGGCCGGTGCCGTAATTAACCGTTGATCATGCTTGAGAATATTTTAATTGTTATAGGAGGATGAACTCTGATGATGAAAGCCCACGCCTCAGAGAAACCCGGAATGGAGTTTCTTACAGTTTCCAAACCAAAGAAGATAAGATGAAGCATACCTGCGCAGCGGTGGGTGATGAGGAGAGGCCGCAGCGTGTCTGTCTTAAAGTGCAAGTTTGTGACAGTTTAAAGCTTAACAAGCTAAGACGCCAAACATCCAGAGCACAAAGACAAGTCAGAGGGCTTTTTCAGACACACACTTCTAAACCGTCGTGCTCAACAGTGTCTCTGCTAAAACTGCGTCTGTGCTCTACCCCTGTAAAGTTGCCTATCGAGTGCTTAATGATAAGGTGCATGGTAGCTGCTTTCCTCTGCAGGTGGATGAAGCCACTGATAGTGACAAAGGAATGACTTCTCTGGTGTATGCCTTATACCAGGGGTGTCAAACTCAAATACACAGTGGGCCAAAATTCAAAACTGGAACAAGGTCGCGGGCTAACATTAATATTTATTGAAAAAAAAATCTTCCTCCAGATTTAAGAATGAATCTCTTCTTATGGACTCAAACAAGTTTTGCTGAAAAACTGAATATGGAACAAGCAAAGTTTAATACTAAACAATATGTATATTAGTTGTATAATACCAGTAGGCCAGCTCTAATAATAATTTGGT
Organism: Diplotaxodon limnothrissa; assembly: GCF_057381915.1. Taxonomy (NCBI): domain Eukaryota; kingdom Metazoa; phylum Chordata; class Actinopteri; order Cichliformes; family Cichlidae; genus Diplotaxodon; species Diplotaxodon limnothrissa. The sequence continues at coordinate 864,062 of NW_028188560.1, read as the reverse complement.
ATGGCTTCGCGGGCCAAATGTAATTAGGCTGCGGGCCAAATTTGGCCCGCGGGCCAGAGTTTGACACCTATGCCTTATACTGTCATCACTGCCACCCTGCTGCAACTGACTGAAGCATCCTGATGCCAGGCTGAGCATGCATGACGCATGATCCCGCGTGATCCCTTGCATGACCATCTGACTGTTCTTGGTGGAAGTGACTTGACAGAGCTATCGAGATGAAGTTCTCTAACCTGTACAACAACCTGGCCTGTGGCAGTTTGCGTGTCGCCTCCACATTGCCAAAGATCACTAGCATATCCAGACACTTCCTTGGCCAGCATTTAGTGTTGATGTCTCTCCCACTGAATATGCCTGGGTAATTTTGGGCTGGCATGTTCATTAGAGGCAACCAGAACCCATTGCAGCTGGATGCTGCATTTATCTATGAATGGAAAGAAATTGCTCAACAACAGATCTGCAGTCTGTGCTCAGACAGGTGACTGCTTGCACCTGTCTGAGGTAATACTGTCAAGCACCGTCATTATAACAGTCTTGTACTATACATACAGTGTATATATGTGTTTTGTTTCTTTCTTTCTTACTACTATTGTACATCAGTAAAGTGCAGGAGCCCATTTTTCCAACTAGATAAAAGTCTAATACAACCCAAGAAAACAGCTTAGCCATGAATCACACTTTGTAATATCTGTGTTTGGATATTACAAAGTGATTTTATTAAACAAAATGGCCTATTAAGGTTAAATATGAGCTAAATATGATATTGTAGTCCATTCGTAAGAGTGTTTTGAAGTGCTTATTTTACTAGGTGACCTCTGTGAGGCAAACATACAAAATGCTGTATGCTATCTGTGAGGCTCATATGCAATTTCTTAAATCCAAATCAAATCAAAACAAAGCTTTTTTTTTATGCAATGTAAATATACATTTCAAAACAATTCATGGCAACAGTTGCCAAGTCATGATGATGTCATGGGCTCCATTCCCCAAATTCCACAGTTAGGTTTGATTTTGAACACTTCAAGACAAACTGCAGACAAAAAAACTAAGAAAAGCAGTCACAAAACTCAAGATGAGTGAAGGAGGCCAGCTGCCATACAAGTCGAGCTCAGTAAATAATGAACTCTGTTTGGAGGGACAATTTTGTGATGCAATCATCAAAGTGGAGGATGTTGAATTTCCGGTCCACAGGATCATCCTATGTAACTGTACGCCGTACTTCAGGTGAGTTGCTTACCTGATAATGTGAAGGACAGTTGACTGATTTATACCTGTGAAAAATGTAATTCATGGTCTTAGTTGGTGAAACAGTGCCAACCAAAAGGAACAGGTTGAATCATAAAACTTTTCTGATAGAAAGACTTTGTCACGGTCAACTGACAGATACACCCAAAACATAATGCAAACATTTGCAGATTTCATCATTACCTTCACAGAGCTCCAGATTCCACTTCAGTAAATGTGCCATTTAAAAAGCACTGTGAATCACTTGGTGATTGTGTGAAGTCTAATTGAAGTGTTTTATTAAGTTACATTAATATCTTCCCCACTGTTATTGAGACAGTAAGACACACCAGACTTCCTGATACTAAAAAGGTTGAACTGTGTTATACAGTTATACGCTGAGCAAAAGTTTTGAGTTGCCTCTCATTTTTTTATATTTTGCTTTGAAACAGATGATTTTTTAAAAGTCCACTTGAGCAATAGTTCTGTGTTTTTTTGAAGACTTATAAAGGTTTGGTTTGGACATTTTTCACCCTTTTTAGTCCAGTGCTTGTACCCGATCATTTTCAGAGGAATGGTTTCCTCATCCTCATCAGAAATGGTTTCATGGTTCATGTAAAACCTGTTAAAACCAATAAATAAATGTTAAGAAAAAAAAAGAAAAGAAATGGTTGTGGAAGGGAAACAGAGACTGTAATTAAGCAACATGCACTGGAACTTCCATAAGGAAAGGAAACAGACTGAGGTATGCCAAATTACGCAATAACTAGACTAAATATCAGGGTAAACTGGCCCTATGGAGTTGATTTCAATATTTGTCATAGAGGTACAACAGTGAGTGTTTAGAGTTAACTTTAAAGCACGGTGGAGGCTCTGTCATGGTGTGGGACTGCATTGTGTTTGGCAATAGCTTCATAAACATGCTGCCAATGTAATAAAGACATTGAAAACCCAACAATCAAGTGCACTAAACATGTACAAACTCTGTTTTGGAGTTACTTGGAGTACTTGTGCATGACATAGTTTATTATCTTGTTGCCTCCACACCTTTTAATATTCTCTACTCTGTCTCCATCTCTACCCTCAGGGCTCTTTTCACCCACTGCAGCGACCCAGACAAACAGGTCTTCAACATACCTGGCTTGTCTTCTGAGATGATGGCACTCATCATTAACTTTGCATACACCGGCTCAGTTTCCATAACGGGGGAAAATGTAGTGGAACTTCTCATGGCAGCTGATCAATTCAATGCAATGGACATTGTGAAACTCTGCTCTGACTTCCTCGGGGAGCAACTGTGCCCAGAGAACTGCGTTGGCATTTGGCAGTTCACAAAAGTATGCTTATCACCCGAACTACGCACCAAGGCCTACCACTACATCATCAGTAACTTTGAGCAGGTTGTTCTTGAGGAGGAGTTCCTGCACCTAACTGTGGAGGAACTTGCTGACATCCTTGATAGAGAGGACCTCAATGTGTGGGAGACCACTTTGTATGAAGCGCTTACAAAGTGGATTAGCCATGTACCTGTACAACGGAAACAACACCTCACCGCTCTGTTGTCCAAGGTCTATAAACTTTCATTACTACATTTAGTTTGGACTTAAATCTTCAGCATTTAAGTCATAGATTGAGTCGATCCATCTGGGTATAAGGATGCTTTAATATCTTGAGATTTTGCTCTTTTCAGGTGTAGCCAAACCACATTTAAGAAATTCTCTTCAAGAGCATTAAAACCGTATCAGATCTCTACACACATACTATAGAATAAATTATATTTATTAAGTATAGTTGCTAGGGCTATGACTAAAAACTGTCCCTGTTGACGAAAAGGCTAATGGTGTCTGACTTTGGTCGCTCTCTTGCTAGCAATAAGAAAATTAAACAACATTAGGAGCATTATCCTAAAGAAGCTTGAGTTTACTAAAACTGATGTAGTTGAAATTCATAGTCACATTCTCTTCTGTCATCTCTCTATAGGTCCGACTGGGATTGATGACGTCAGACTACCTAAAGGACAATGTGCTGTCTAGTGAGCTGGTGGAGGCCAATTCTGAGTGCCTGTCCATGATAAGTAATGCCATCTTAGACATACATGATCTAGGAAGCAGACCCTTCATGTCTGCCTTGTATCACCCTCTTGCTCGTCCCCGCCTGCCTCATTCCATCCTGCTGGCCATTGGGGGGTGGAGTGGTGGTGAGCCAACTAACGGCATCGAGGCCTACGATTGCCGGGCTAACCGCTGGGTCAACGTAACGAACAACCTCGAGTGTCCTCGTGCTTATCATGGAGCCGCCTTCCTCAACGGGTACGTCTACTCCGTTGGTGGCTTCGACGGGGTGGAGCATTTCAACAGCGTCCGTAGGTTTGACCTGACCACTCACGCCTGGAATGAGGTGGCGCCCATGCACTCCCGCCGCTGCTATGTGAGCGTGACTGTGTTGAACGGGTTCATCTATGCCCTGGGAGGCCACGACGGGCATGTACGACTCAGCAGTGCAGAGCGCTATCAACCTGAAATCAACCAGTGGAGTCTTATTGCACCGATGCACGAACAGAGGAGCCACGCCAGCTGCACAACACTTAACAACCGGGTGGGTGAAGTAAAACAGTAGCAGAGAAATAGAGTAGGGTCTAAGGCACACAGGCCTAGAGACCTGTCAGCAACCTTTGGTAACAACCAGTTGCTAGGGGAAAATGTGTACTCCTCAGCTGGTTAGGCAGTGGTTGTATGAAAGACTCTACAGATTTCTACAGCAAATAGTTTGAGTATTTGCAGTAAGTCAGAGTACTCCATGCAAACCTCAACAGTCTGCTTACGACCAAAGGAAACACAAGGAGGCTTGTGGTGCAAAACCTTCCTGGTTACAATTTCACAGTAGTGACAGCCATCAACCTCCAGCAACCACTTGCCAACCAGTCAGGGAATACACATTTTTACAGTGAAGCGAGGTGCAAGATAGGTCACAAACTGGTTTCTATGTTCATGTTTTCAAATTTAAAAGTATAGTTTAAAAAGTTGAAAAATATACTAATATATATCTATTTTGTTTCTAACTGATCACAAGTGCATCTTTGCATTTATGTACAGTACTTTATTTGAGTTGACTTGTCAACTAAAATATAACAGATATTAAAAAAATTGTAAAACACACACATTTGTTAATTGTCATATTTTTCAGTTGGACACTTGGGTACTGAGTATCGGTCTTACTTCACAAATGATGTGGAAACATTTCACTTACAGGTAACATTGTTTCCAACTGAAATCTAAGAAATGTAAAAATTTTTAATGTCCCTTTTTTGTTTTCAGATTTACATTTGTGGTGGACTCAATGGCAACGAGTGTCTGCAGACAGCTGAATATTACAACCCAGAGAGCAACCAGTGGACGATGATCAGTCCCATGAACAGCCGCCGCAGCGGGATAGGTGTCATTGCATATGCGGATCATGTCTTTGCAGTAAGACCACAAAGTAGTGCTGACACTCACGTAACATACAAATCAAATCTGTAATGTGCTTTGATCAGCAAGGCTTAACACAGATTTGGCTGACACAGAATTTGGCTAACTTTGTTTTGTATTTATCAATGATCAGATTCCTATCCTGACCACAGGTTCAGAGAAGGCATTCTTACTCATTCTATGTATTAATTTAACTGATTAGTGATGTTTCTGCCTCTCTTTTTTTTTTCATGTGCCTCATTCCCAAAATGTTGTGTCTTTGATGATTTCACATTTCACTCAGTACAACAGAAATACTTATTCAAAACCAACATTGTCATCCTCATCGTTCCATAGAGGACATATGTTAGAGACAATTTCAAACTTATCCTGCAATACCTTTAGAAAAATGAGGGAATAAGCCAAGTGATTAGAACTCATCCTCTGGGGACGGTAGGCCTTTTAGCTGTAAATTTATCTTGCTATTTGCCTTAAAACCACTTATTTAGTTGTTTTGCAGCTGCACCCTTTGGTAAAAAGCAAAGATTTTAGTCTCACCTTCTGAGACACACTTCTTTATTTAGCTAGCTACCGTTTAGTATTTATTTTCTATTCAGACTAAGTCTCTATTCAAAAAAAGGAAAAGTTATCATCAGCAGAATGCAGTGACCTTACCCTGGTGCTGACCTCAGGGTCTTTGATCAGGCTTATAGGCACTTATAGCCTGTCAGGGCTACTTTAATCTGTTATAGGAAGAAAGGACTGGAACTCAGTGTTCCTTTTTGGACTAAAGGCAAAAGAGCTGTGAAGACATTTATACTGAAAACACAAATACTTTTTGTCGAGGGCTATTCATCTTTGTTGATAATAGCGTGGTGTAATAGACAACAGCACTTTAATAGCTGTAGTTGAGGCTTGAGTGAAAAAAGGTCTCATACAGACTTCCACAACAGCTGGCTTCTACTTTATTTTACTTTCTCCTTTTAATTCAGAAGTCATTTTCACACACCACTGCACCCTGATCTTTTCTAGACATTCCCAACAAATGCGGGCCTGTGAAAATGCAAATACTGGGACGTTAATGGGCCTTTTTTAAACAACTTTTATGTGTAAACTCCATATAACAGCATGAGAATATGTCAGGTAGCTGTTCGCTTTATCCAGGTAAAACCCTAAACCAATCAGAGTATTTCCAGTAGTCAGATCACACCTAAGGTAAACAATTTCCTTGTATCTGCTACATATTAAGGGCAACTTTGGACAATATTGCAACTTAATTCTTCCGTCACTTTCTGGAGTATCTGTGCAAAAGCAGCTAAAGACATATAGCAGGTGCATTTTCTTACAGGGGTACGGTGAAGCTGGTTACACTTACATTCAATCATTTGAGCCACGTATTTACTTTTAGGTTGGTGGCTTCGATGGAAACAACTATCTGCGCACCGCTGAGGCTTACAACCCGCATACCAACACGTGGAACCTCGTGTTCTCTATGCTGACCCCCCGCAGCAACTTTGGCATTGAGGTAATTGATGATCGCCTCTTTGTCGTCGGGGGTTTCAATGGCTTCACCACCACTTCGGACGTCGAGTACTACACCGCTTTAACCAATGAGTGGTATGAGGCGTGCGACATGGATATTTTCCGCACAGACTTGAGCTGCTGTGTGATGTCCGGACTTTCCAACCTGACTGAGTACACCTTTCCTCGTGACTTCCTGCCACTTGAGGATGTTCTGAAATTAGCAATGGAGTCAGCAGAGTCCACGTAAAATCTTTAAAGTGCAGTACTGCCATGTGTCAACATCTGAGTCTCGAACATGAAGGACTGAAATAAATCTTTAGAGCATTAAACTGCTGGTGAACTGGACATTTTATGTATGTATCTCAAAAACTTTCAGTAGGAGAGCCTGCACTGTAGATACTGGGTTTTATTAAGAGAATGCAATTGCAACAATAACAAATTGAAAAGATTTTTTCATTCCCTGTAATGTATGGCTGCTGAGCAGCCATACCAGACATGCACACAGGGTGACCAGATCACAATAAGCCGCATGTCGGACTTTTCAACTCTTGCTAGGTAAACACCATAAGAATAAAGGGAAGTTTTCACTCTCCCTTGTTATTTCAGCTGCGGTTCTGTCTGGTAACAGTCTATAGGTTTGAGTAAGGATGTATCCAATATTTTACAGTTGTACTAGCCAATACCCAATAAAGCAATTCTTACTTTTATACCAAACTAGTCAGTCTCAGCTTAGTCAATTTACTCTTTCACAGTAGAGCCTATTTTCTGAATAGTCTTCTGTCTAAACTCAAGATTAAAGAAAAAAAAAATCTTAAAATTAACTAAAAGCGAGGCTGTCTCTGCACTGCACAAACCAAACACAAAATGTCGGCATGTTAGCCAATATTATCGTGCACCCTTAATTATAACACTGGGCTAACCTGGCCAAATTACAAACAAAAATCAATCACAACCAACATGGACTGTAGTAGCCGTGGAAGGAGAGAGGAAGTCCTTTCCTATAGTCCATCTGACCATATTGGCTTTACTGGCCAATAAAAGCAGTCCACTCAGCCATGCTCTTCTTGTAAGATGATGTGAGATCTCTCTCATGGATTTTGTCCAAGAGAACCTCCGTCTGTATGACGGAAAGCAGAGTGGCTACACACTTTGGGTATGTAAGGTGAAGGGTGTAATAGTAGGCCATAAGGTATAAAGCACCCTCGGTAACCAAGTCTTTTGGAAATGTGGTTATTGGCACATCTCCTACCGCTAGGATGCAGTTGGATGGACTCACAATCAGGACTGGGCAGGAGAGAGGACGTTTCATCAGATAGGTATTAGGGTCTTCTTGGTCCTTTAACACATAACACAGACATACTTTTGTAAGGATGATGCACTTTTGTTTCAAACACATAACTAAAGCTAAATTACAACAAAAGTTGAGGTTCTGAGAAAACACATCTGAAATTGCTACTTTTAATTATTCTCGATGGAATTACTGTTCACATCTGTCTAGCCTTCCTGAAAAACAGAAAACCAAGGCTACATTTAATTAGGTATCATTGAGGTGATAAAAATGTGCTACCACGTAATGCATCCATGTTTGTATTTACTGGTCACAGAGATCTAACCTGTGAGAACCCTCATTCCAAAAATGTGTTTTAGGTGCCTTTTGAAGGCTTAGAACATATAATATGTGAATATAAAATACTTTGGCACTCATCAGAAGCATTTTTTAATACTGTTGTCCCAAAAAGAACAAAAACAAAAAACAACTACTACATTTTACACAACTCACCTCAAGGACATGCACCAGAGCCTCACTCGCATCCCGTGCCCTCTTTGGAGGAGCAGAGGTGGATGGGAAGAGTGATGGCAGCACATGTAGGATCTCAAGAGCCTGTTCAGCTATACAGAAAAAAGAATCATCATCTCATTACCACACTTAAACAAAATCCTCAAGCATGTCCAGCAAAATCGCTGGACATGCTCGTAGGCAAGAAGTGAAGCAGCACATGGCGGGGAGAAATGAGGGGTGAGAACAGACACAATTTTGCACCGGAGGTTTTCGGGAAGCTTTTATTTTGGTATTTCCGTTGATTCGTACAATAAATTTGCATATTAGCCTAAACATTTAGGTTTAACATTTAACATTTAGATTTAAATATAATATTTAGATTTAATATTTAACATTTAGATTTAATATTTAACATTTGATGAAAAGTTACAAATATTTTACTAAATGTTGTAAAAAATTACTCGAAAAAACATGTTTTTGTAAGGTTTTGAGCTAAATGTGGAAAAATGTTGCCGTTAATTTCAGCATGTTTCAGTTTACAAACGGCGCCCCATAATTATCAGACTATTTTTGCCGATTACTGCTCACAATTTCTTTGTATTTTGACTTCAAACAACATTTTTTTTTGCGATTAAGTGTCAACAGAGATACAGAAAAGTGGTTACACCTAAAAAGCAAGGTCACTGAAGGCAGCGGTGTGGTTGTACAATGGTGCTGTAACCTTGTCCTGTCACCAGGGGGCGACGTCAAAATATCTGCTGTTGTCTTGTTGGCCCTTGGCTTACGGTGCATTCCAGATTGAGTCGGAAGTCGGAATTCCTGAGCTCCCAGTAGTAATTTTCATCTGGAACTCCCCCTCAACTAGTATTTCCTTCTTGGAAAGTCAGAGCAGGCAGCCTCAACAATCCAAGATGGTGACAGAGAACATAAACATAATCTGCTCTGTCACTCACCTGTATTTGTGACTCATGATATAAGCCACATGCTAAGCACTTACCACATTCTATCAATGAACGTGCTGCAGCTAAAATAAATCCCATCTTACTTTGCTTTTCTGACTTTCCTGCTGGAATGCACAAACTCGGGAATGACGTCACTGCCAAAAAGGACCACAGACATCAGAACATTGACACAGCTGCCAGGTTGGAAAAGTGAAGCAACAAAACAAAAAAACTGTACTCCATTTACAGGCCACCAGGGGGCGACCCCTGCGTCTGTAAAAGACTTCTGGCCCTATAGAGGTCTCTGGGACCTCTGTGAACAGTTCCCTGATGTGTTCAAGGGTTCAGTTTCTCATTTCAGAACACAGCTGAAATGATCAAGACTCACTGAAGGGGTGTGAAATGTGTCTAAATCTAGGGAACAGAGGCCTGATCGACGATATGTTCTGCAGACTCGTGTCTTTGTTCATAAACAGAAAAATGAAGGTAAAACACAAAGGCTTCCTTCAGTTTGACCTCTCAAAGGTCAAGGTCAGTCCAGTCTAACATGTTTTACTTTAACATGAAACGCTGCTATGACCGAGTCTCAAACAACAGAAAATCCAGAGTCTGCTCATCAGCTAACGACTCTGTTTTATGCTGTCGGTGGGTTAAATATCATGAAACGCCTCATTCAGTCAGCTGCATGTTCTTTAGAACCAAACTGGCTGCTCGAACTGATGAATGATACCACACTGAGCTCTCTGCAAGGGAACGAATGAGCTCGATTCCCTAAAATATCAGCCAGCGAGTCCAAACACACTGATTTTTACTAACGGATAAAATGATGTTAACTTTTCTATCAACTTCTTTTGCTCGTTATCACCTTATTAACTGTTCGGGGGTGAGAATGAAGCCTTGTACAAACTCTGGGTAAAGTAGTGTTTAGAAACGAGAACACTGAACGGGAAGTTAAAACACATCATAGACACCTCAGCTTCACTACTGGAACTTCAACATTATGCACTACACACTGTACAGTAATGCCACTGTCTTGCACATGTCTCAACTCTGTATATTTTTATATATTTTATTTTATTTTTACTCTATTTAATTTGTAAAAATGTGTATACACACACACACACACACACACACAGAAAAACATTTAGTATACACATCCAGAAATGCATATACTATTATATATTGTACATATATTTATTAGTTTCAGATTAGCCATCCTTGTATTTTGCTTTGTTTACGTTATTGTATTTGCACAACTCTGTTGCTTGTGAAGCTCGCACACAAGAATTTCACTCACATGTACTGTACCAATGTACCTGCACATGTGATGTGACAATAAAAGTGATTTGATTTGATTTGATAAAAGAAAAAGGCGCAGCGGTGTTCCTTCTCCGAGTGGGGGGGCTTCTTCCGTCTCCAGGCGTCTTCAGGAGTTTTTAAGTTTCCTTGGTGTAGAGGCTAAGCCTACGCTTGAAGCCACTGAGGTGGTCGTTAACGGGGGTGACGCGATGTCACTGGTATGCATGAATGTTCACAGTCCAATAAATCCAGCAGTATGTATCTTGTCATTTTTGGTCTTTATTCCGTATCGACATAGCATAACAGCGCAACAGTCACAAACTGTTTGCCTTCTCAATGACACACCTGATGCCGATTACGTGCGTCTACCTTAAATACCTTTACATTACATAATCAAAACAGAAAAAGGTAACCTCTAGTGACCACATAAGGTATTAACCCAAGAATGGCTCCTACACCCCGGCCCCTAATTGAAATGGCTATCAGACATGGCAATTCTAATCACAAAGAAAATAAGGAGCCACTAATAGAGTCTACTTTAGACCTATACATTCACATAAATAAACATAAGTAACACACTTTTAGATTACAGTCTCATGTAACAAGCAAAGTTTGGTTACAGGTCTTTCCAGAATATTAGTCTTTGTTTTTAAACGTGCAGATCGCACGAGTCCTTTTTTGTCACAAATGGCTTCCAGAACTCTTCCAAGTGGCCAGGAACCACGCGGTGCAGAAGAATCCATTATAATGACTATATCTCCAGGTTTTAGATTCTTCTTCTTTTGGTTCCATTTTTGTCTCTCCTGTAACAAAGGCAGGTATTCGCGTATCCATCGTTTCCAAAAAAGGTCTGAGATGTACTGAGCCTGTTTCCATCTTCTCTTCAGATACATATCCTGAGGGTCAAATAGTCCGGGTGGTAAAGATGGTTTTCCTTTCATCAGGAGGATGTGATTTGGTGTAAGTGGCTCTAGGTCTTTTGGATCATCAGAAAGCTTTGTGATGGGTCTGTCATTTAAAATTGCTTCAATTTCACATAGAACCGTATTTAAGCCATCGTCGTCCAACTGTTGTTGCTGAAGAACGGATCTCAGAATCTTTCTGATCATACGAATTATCCGTTCCCAAATTCCACCATGATGTGATGCTCCAGGCGGATTAAAACTCCATCTTATTCCAATGTGTCGCAAAGCATCCGCTATTTGGGTATGTTTCAGCGATTCAAGAGCCTCCCTTAACTCTCTGTCTGCTCCGACAAAGTTGGTTCCATTGTCCGATTGGATGTGAGCGACTTGACCTCTTCGACTCACAAAACGACGCAAAGCATTAATGCAGGCATCTGTGTTTAGAGAGCTAGCCACTTCCAAGTGCACTGCTCGGCTGGCTAAACAGGTGAAAATGACTCCATAGCGTTTAGCTGTACCTCGTCCTCTTTTCACTTCAATAGGTCCGAAGTAATCAACCCCGACATTGGTGAATGGTGGGTTATCTGGCAAGATTCTTTCCTTGAGTAAATCTGCCATCTTTTGCTCCAAGGCTTTTCCATGATATTTCCTGCAAAAATTACATTCTGCGATAACCTTCCTTACAGCTGAGTTGGCCTTTGTGATCCAGTATCTTCTCCTTAGTGTGGATAAGGTGTGGTTACGACCGCTATGACCAAGCTGTTGATGAATGTGCTTTAGGATGAGACTTGCTACATGTTGATCCTTTGCAAGAACAAAGGGATGCTTTATTTCTTCTGGTAAGGAGCCCTTTGTCAGTCGTCCCCCAACTCTTAAGAGGCCTTTATCGTCAAGATAAGGATCTAATCTATAAATTGAGCTGTGCCTGCTCACAGAACCTTTCCCACTTGACAACGTAGCAACCTCCTCTCCAAATCGTTGTTGCTGGCAAAATCTAATAATGGCAAGCTCAGCTTCCAGAAGATCCTTTGAAGATAGTCTGTACAGTTGCGTTTTCTTTACTTTCTCCTTTGTAGTACCTTTACAAATTGGGTTATCTGAGTAAGGTTGCGGTCTTTTTTTCTTATTTCTCATTGAACGAAGGATTTCCTTCAGTCTAAGGAACCAAGCAACAGCAACCTTGAGCCTTCTCCAGTCTGAGAAGTACACCATCAATTGACATGTAGCATCTAGCAAGTCTTTTACCTGAGTAACATTTACTGTGGCCTCACCTTTGACTTCAGGGTCCTCTGGTTCTAAGGAGCATTCCATTAAATTGGTTGGCCAATCACTTTCCGGCTTCTGCAGAAAGCTTGGTCCTTCGATCCAGCGGCTGCTATGAACAACGTTCCCAGCCTTGAGCCCTCTTGTAGCATCATCTGCTGGGTTTTTCTTCGAGCTTACATATCTCCATTGTGATTGTTTAGTTGCAGTTGTAATGAATGAGACTCTGTTTGCCACAAAGGTAAGGAATCGTTTATCCTCATTCATTATATATTTTAATACAGATGTACTATCTGTCCAAAATATAGATTGCTCGAGTTTCATTCTCAACTGAGCCCTTAACATGAGATCCACTCGGACGGCAACTACAGCAGCTGTTAGTTCCAGACGTGGAATAGTGACAGGTTTTAGAGGTGTTACTCTTGCCTTGCCCATCAAGAACGCGACGTGGATGGATTTCCTATTATCTTGCATGCGCAGATATGACACGGTTCCATATCCAGATTCACCAGCATCTGAAAAATGGTGTAGCTGTGCATGTGAGAGAGGTCCAAACTCTCTTGGTTGTATACACCTTTTAACCTTGAAATGGGAAAGCATTTGCAAATCACTGAGCCAACCTTTCCACTTTTGCAACATGGTTTGGGGTATTGGTTCATCCCATCCCAGTTTCCTTTTGCAAAGCTCCTGCTGCATTCCTTTGGCAGGCAGCAGGACTGGTGCAAGAAATCCCAATGGATCGTAAATGGAACTTGATATTGATAACATTCCACGCCTAGTACAGGATTTTTGAGGGATATCCATTTTGAAGTTGAATGTATCAGTTTCCACGCACCACTGCAAGCCCAGAGCTCTTTCTACCGGAAGTTTGTCTCTGTCAAGATTTAATTCTTTCAAGTCTTTAGCCCTTTGCTCCTCAGAGATACTTTGCAACAGGGTGCGATTGTTACTGACCCACTTGGTCAGTGTAAATCCTCCCCTTTGACTGTGCTGAAAGATCTTTGACCAAATCGACAGCATCTGAGGTGGAGGCCACACTCTTTAAACAGTCGTCCACATAGAAGTTCTCTTTCAGCGTTTCACATACCTTGTCTAGGAATTCAGTCTTATTGTCCTCAGCTGTTTTTCTCAAAGCGAAACTGGCGCAGCTAGGGGAAGATACTGCACCGAACAGATGAACAGTCATGCGAAACTCAATTATGTCCTTGCTCAGATCTCCATCTGGCCACCATAAAAAACGCAGAAAGTCTCTGTCTTCTTTGGCAACTTTAACTTGATAAAACATTGCCTTTATGTCACCCATAAATGCGACTGGATCCTGTCGAAATCTAAGCAAAACCCCAAGCAATGTGCTTGTGAGATTAGGACCTTGTAAGAGCTGCTTGTTTAATGATGTCCCCTGGAATGATGCCCCACAGTCAAATACAATTCTTATGGATCGTTTTCTGGGATGGTAAACTGCGTGATGAGGAATGTACCACTTCTTTCCATTTTCGCAAGACAGCTGCTGTGAAGGTATTTGCTCTGCATATCCATTACTTATCATCTCGTCCATAAAGTTTTTATATTCTTTATGCAACTGTTCATTGTTGAGAAGTTTTCGTTGTAGACTTTGCAATCTTTGTTTAACTATGGAGAAATTGTTTGGCATCTTTATGTTATCCTTTTTAAAAGGTAACTTCAAACAGTAGTGTCCGTCTTCCATTGTTGCAGATTTTTCCATGATCTTCATGAACTTAAGGTCCTCCCTTGACAAACCCTTTTCCTCTGTAACCCTTTCATTAAAGTCATAGTTATATTGACTTTTCAGCATCTCCTCCAGCTTACAAACAGATATCCTATTTACAACTGTTGGTGGGTGCTCGCTGTCCAAGTTGCTTTTACCATCTTCCATGGGCCCATTTATGACCCAGCCCAATGCTGTTCTTATAGCATATGGGCCATTCCCCTGGCTATGAATGACCTCCCATGGTTCCAATAACTTGGGAGCGTTGCATCCAATCAGCAGGTCCACATTAGCCATTATGTGGGGAATTTGAACCTTTGACAGATATGGCCACCTGATCAGATCTTCTTCCTTTACAAAGTTATCCGTGGTGACAGGCATCCTTTCCTGTGTTAGGATTTCTGGAAGTTCATAGAAGGCATTGCTGCCTAAACCAGAAACTTCAAGACCAGTAAGTGAGTGGGCAGAGACGACCTTTTCTTGACCCATCGTTTGTAACAGGAAGTGAGTTCTTTTGCCCACAAGATTTAGCTTTTGCATGAGGTGCTCTGAACAGAAGCTAGCTGAACTGCCAGGATCTAAAAAAGCATATGTCTGTATGACATGACTACCTTTAACAGACTTTATTTGAACTGGCAGAATGGAAAGCAAACCGCTTTCTCTTCCGGCCCCTGTATGACCACAAGTTTTTACATTCTTTGAAGAGGAGGGCTCTCCATAGCATTCAGGGCTTACGCCATCGTTATCAATATGGAGGACAGTGGGATGACCTTTACCACACGTTCTACATATCAAACGCTTAGCACAGTCCTTGCTTATGTGCCCAGCACCTAAGCAACCAAAACACAGCCCTTTCTCCTTTAGAAAAAGCATTTTGTCTCTGTGCTTCTTCCGCTGAAACTGTTGACACTCCTCCAGTGTGTGTCATTGAGTACAGCAGACACAAGATGGCTTTACTGTAAAGTCATGGCTTGTTGTAGTAATCAGCCTTTCCGTACTGTAGGTTTTTTTCATGATCATGGGTGTGGCTGTAGCAGCAAAGCTGTTCCCTTTAATTTGTTTGCTTGGTTGTGACTTCAGTCTGTTGTCAACCTTTGAGACAGGGATTGTTGACGTTACATTCTGAATGTCCCCAAACAAAGGATCTGAAAGAATTTTCACCTGCTTTTCAATAAATGCAACCAAATCTTCAAACTGAGCTCTGTGTTTAGAGGTTTCCAATATATCATATGCGAACGCTCTCCATTTCTCTCTCATTTTATATGGCAACTTGCACAAAATGATTTTCATGTTCACTGGCATGTCCAGTTCCTGCATATGTTGCAATGTTTCCATGACATTACAACTCCCACGTAAGAAAAGAGAATATGCTTGCAATGATTTCACATCTTCATTTTTAATTGCAGGCCAAGATAACGCCTTGTCAATATAAGCAGTTGCAATTTTATATTCATTTCCAAAGTGTTCTTTGAGCAGTTGCTTTGCTTGTATATAGCCTTGTCCTGCAGCCATATGTTGACAACTGCGTACCAGCTCTCTCGGCTGTCCTGTTGTAAACTGCTCCAAATAATACAAGCAGTCCCTCTTATTGGCCTTTTCTTCCACTCCTTGTTCAAACACATTAATGAAAGAGATATACTGAAGAGGATCACCATCGAATACAGGTATTTTCCTGGATGGTAATGACGATGCACGCTGATGCTGAACAAGGGTTGCAGTTATTTCATTTTGTCTTTGTAAAATGGTACAAATGTCCTCCAACCGTCCTTCTGCCGCTGTAGGAATTGACCTGGGCGATGGAGGATCCACATTGTGAAATTGCATTGTGATGACCGTTTCAGCTTGTGGCTCACCTTCAATTTCCGTTCCTGGCAGGATCATTGCAGATATGTTGCTTTCAGTCTGTACTATTTGCACTGCAGGTTTATCTTCATTGACTGGTGTACTAGGCTTGACTGTGGCTGAAGCAGCTGTTTTCTTGATTTCCCTTTCATAATATGAATTCATAGCATTGGACGATATGTTAGATATACTTTGAACTTCAGCAGCTTGGAGAACAGCTAACTTTGCAGAAGAGGCAGAAAGCAGCGCTTCAAGCTCAAGCTGTTCACGTTTCCTCCTTAGCTTTAGCTCTTGCTCCTCCAAAGCATGCTTCTCTTTTAAGACTGCCATACAAGCGAGTAATGCTGCCTTTTCTGCTTTTGCCTTGATTTTGGCAGAAGAAGTTGTGCTCACTTTACCACTAGATGAGCTTTTAGTGACTGAAGATTTACCAACAACATTTGAAACACTGTCCTCTGGCTTAACGCCATCATCAACACCATGATCATCCTTTAAATGTAAATATATACAGAACTTGAGGACATTACCTACATGTAAATATCTAAATAATTATAAATTTGTTGTGTTTTCTTTAACAATGTCAGAAGGAGAGAGGCACTGAGGCACCGTCTTCCGCCCCCCGACGCTCCTGCTGCGCCTCCTCCTTCTGACAGGAACTGCCTACAGAACAAGCATGAATGATGCCTGAGTGGACACACACAACTCACAAGTTCCTGGCTCTGTCAGCTCCTCTGCAGAGGGTTTCCCTAAGAAGGTGGACCTAGCAGGGTCACCGGGGGACGGGGAGCTGTGCCTCACGGCCCTCACTTCGTCGGAGAAACCCTCATGCAGAGTTCAGAAACTTGTGTGTTGAGTATGTCGCTGTGAGCCTCCACCATTTAACTAGTGGGTGAAGCCTGAACTGTCTAGAGACAGACCAGACCAGCTGCACAACACAGACACTTCAAACCTGAGGACAAATCTGAGAGAACAGAAAAAGGAAAGGAAACTTAGCTTAGAAACATGCAGCGCTACAGGAGACGGCAGCACTGCAGAGGTGAGGACCGGCACCTGTTTGAAAGAGACAAATGCACACAAACACACACAACAACGAACGAGAAACAAACACAGAGAGAGGAAAAAGTGGTTATACAGAACTTGAGGACATTATCTACATGTAATTATCTACATAATTATAAATTTGTTGTGTTTTCTTTAACAATGTCAGAAGGAGAGAGGCACTGAGGCACCGTCTTCCGCCCCCCGACGCTCCTGCTGCGCCTCCTCCTTCTGACAGGAACTGCCTACAGAACAAGCATGAATGATGCCTGAGTGGACACACGCAACTCACAAGTTCCTGGCTCTGTCAGCTCCTCTGCAGAGGGTTTCCCTAAGAAGGTGGACCTAGCAGGGTCACCGGGGGACGGGGAGCTGTGCCTCACGGCCCTCACTTCATCATCCAGTGAACAAATGACTATCAGTGAATGTTTCTGTGGCAACATAAAACGCAAGCTAAATTCTCAATAGGTGACCGTTTTCATCCTTCTTGAGCTTTCTTATCATCACATTAGTCACTATTTTCTTGTGTCCTTTTGTTGAACACGAAGGTCTGGATGATCAGCAGTTCTGTGACCATGAGAGGAGCTCCAGTCTCAACCAGGAGGACCCAGAGCCTCTACAGACTAAAGAGGAACAGGAGGAAATCTCCACCAATAAGGGAGGAGAGCAGCTTGCACTGAAGCAGGAGGATGAAGGGATTAATGTCTGGACCGGAGAACAGCTGGATTTGTTGTGGAAACCTGGATCACGGCTGACCAGATTTGGTATGTAAAAGTGTAATAAGCAGATTTCATAATATAGAAATGAATATGACTTATAACAAAATGTCACAAAGACACATGGCGTGCATTACCGCCTGGGATACTGCCTCACTGGAGACATGTTTTCTGTTTCAGATTTAAGTCATGTTAGCCCAGAACTGTACGCAGAATGTAGAAAAATGTTGAGACAATGAAAACTGTGGATTATTGGCCACAAGGACCAAGTTGGAGTAGTGAGCTGTACGCCTCATAAATGATGACTTTCTGCATGTAAACAGAATTCTTCTCTGTTCGCTGCATGAGAGAGAATATTTAAATATCGCTCACATATCTGAGAGACCTGCTCACAGTGTGACTTTTTTCTTGTGTGTTCTGTCCATCAAGACCTCCCACAGCAACATGATTGTAAGGAAAATGAGGATCTGGATGACCCGCAGGTCTGTAGCCAGGAAAGGAACTCCAGTCTGGACCAGCAGAACACAGAAACACTATAAAATAAAACTACAATATAAGACGAGAAACGTCTTATATTGGGATATGAGATTTTGGTCATGTCGCACAGCCCTAGCTAATGTTAGTCTTTAAAAAAAGAATGTACTTCCAGATGTTTCTTTCGGGTGGAGTCTTTATAGTTGAGAGCAGCTCGGTTTCTGGGTCCATTGTATAACTGACGCCACCAACATTACCAAGAGACTTACACTAGAGCTTCTTGTTGCGTGTTTTGTTTGGGTTTCCGGTAATGCGTGAAATCAACAAAATTAGAGAGGGTATAGCCTGACATATGAAACAGGAAAAGACCATCGTGTAATCCATTTATTTAGAAGTAACTGTATTCTAATTATTACCAAATTATCGGTAACTATCGGCGGCACGGTGGTTAGCACTGTTGCCTCACAGCAAGAAAGTCCTGAGTTCAATTCCACCATCAGGCCGGGGTCTTTCTGTGTGGAGTTTGCATGTTCTCACCGTGTTTGCGTGGGTTCTCTCCGGGTACTCCGGCTTCCTCCCACCGTCCAAAGACATGCAGCTTGTGGGGATAGGTTAATTGGATAATCCAAATTGCCACTAGGTGTGAATGTGAGTGTGAATGGTTGTCTGTCCCTATGTGTTAGCCCTGCGACAGACTGGCGACCTGTCCAGGGTGTACCTCACCTTTCGCCCTATAACAGCTGGGATAGGCTCCAGCGCCCCCCGCGACCCTGAAAAGGATAAGCGAATGGATGGATGGATATCGGAATACAGTTACTCATGTTTTGTATTTTAAATGCATAATGCCGGTACATGTATGCCGTTACTCCCTAACACTGCATCTATGTAAACATACTTACGGCCACTTTGTTAACTACACCCGTTCAACTACTCTTTAATCCAAAATGTAATCAGCCAATCAGATGGCAGCAGTCCATGCATTTCAGCATATAGCGATCAGTGACGGTGATTGAAATCACTTTGATCATGGTGTGGGTGTTGGTGCCACATTGGCTGATCTGAGTATTTCAGAAACTGCTGATCTGTTTAAATTTCCAGCACAAACATCTGCATGATTTACAGAGAGTAGTCCAAAAAAGAGAAAATATGCAGTTCCCTTAAAATGACATTGAGTTCTCTGTACTCGGGTCTCCAGAGTTACCAGCTCTCAACCCAACAGAGCATCTTTGGAATGTAGTGGACCATGAGATTTGCATCATATTTATTAGTAAAATGTTAAAAGATTAGCATTAACAGCATATCTTACCTGCTGTCGTAAAATACTTTAAGCTTTCATGATCATATTCAGATCATGCTGCTGTTCATTTGTTTGTTTATTCACAGTGTGTGATGATCACTGGCAGTCACATCTAAAAATCAGACCCCAGACAGCTGTAAGGTTATCAACATCATCCAGTGAACAAATGACTATCAGTGAATGTTTCTGTGGCAACATAAAACGCAAGCTAAATTCTCAATAGGTGACCGTTTTCATCCTTCTTGAGCTTTCTTATCATCACATTAGTCACTATTTTCTTGTGTCCTTTTGTTGAACACGAAGGTCTGGATGATCAGCAGTTCTGTGACCAGGAGAGGAGCTCCAGTCTCAACCAGGAGGACCCAGAGCCTCTACAGACTAAAGAGGAACAGGAGGAAATCTCCACCAATCAGGAAGGAGAGCAGCTTGCACTGAAGCAGGAGGATGAAGGGATTAATGTCTGGACCGGAGAACAGCTGGATTTGTTGTGGAAACCTGGATCACGGGTGACCAGATTTGGTATGTAAAAGTGTAATAAGCAGATTTCATAATATAGAAATGAATATGACTTATAACAAAATGTCACAAAGACACATGGCGTGCATTACCGCCTGGGATACTGCCTCACTGGAGACATGTTTTCTGTTTCAGATTTAAGTCATGTTAGCCCAGAACTGTACGCAGAATGTAGAAAAATGTTGAGACAATGAAAACTGTGGATTATTGGCCACAAGGACCAAGTTGGAGTAGTGAGCTGTACGCCTCATAAATGATGACTTTCTGCATGTAAACAGAATTCTTCTCTGTTCGCTGCATGAGAGAGAATATTTAAATATCGCTCACATATCTGAGAGACCTGCTCACAGTGTGACTTTTTTCTTGTGTGTTCTGTCCATCAAGACCTCCCACAGCAACATGATTGTAAGGAAAATGAGGATCTGGATGACCCGCAGGTCTGTAGCCAGGAAAGGAACTCCAGTCTGGACCAGCAGAACACAGAAACACTATAAAATAAAACTACAATATAAGACGAGAAACGTCTTATATTGGGATATGAGATTTTGGTCATGTCGCACAGCCCTAGCTAATGTTAGTCTTTAAAAAAAGAATGTACTTCCAGATGTTTCTTTCGGGTGGAGTCTTTATAGTTGAGAGCAGCTCGGTTTCTGGGTCCATTGTATAACTGACGCCACCAACATTACCAAGAGACTTACACTAGAGCTTCTTGTTGCGTGTTTTGTTTGGGTTTCCGGTAATGCGTGAAATCAACAAAATTAGAGAGGGTATAGCCTGACATATGAAACAGGAAAAGACCATCGTGTAATCCATTTATTTAGAAGTAACTGTATTCTAATTATTACCAAATTATCGGTAACTATCGGCGGCACGGTGGTTAGCACTGTTGCCTCACAGCAAGAAAGTCCTGAGTTCAATTCCACCATCAGGCCGGGGTCTTTCTGTGTGGAGTTTGCATGTTCTCACCGTGTTTGCGTGGGTTCTCTCCGGGTACTCCGGCTTCCTCCCACCGTCCAAAGACATGCAGCTTGTGGGGATAGGTTAATTGGATAATCCAAATTGCCACTAGGTGTGAATGTGAGTGTGAATGGTTGTCTGTCCCTATGTGTTAGCCCTGCGACAGACTGGCGACCTGTCCAGGGTGTACCTCACCTTTCGCCCTATAACAGCTGGGATAGGCTCCAGCGCCCCCCGCGACCCTGAAAAGGATAAGCGAATGGATGGATGGATATCGGAATACAGTTACTCATGTTTTGTATTTTAAATGCATAATGCCGGTACATGTATGCCGTTACTCCCTAACACTGCATCTATGTAAACATACTTACGGCCACTTTGTTAACTACACCCGTTCAACTACTCTTTAATCCAAAATGTAATCAGCCAATCAGATGGCAGCAGTCCATGCATTTCAGCATATAGCGATCAGTGACGGTGATTGAAATCACTTTGATCATGGTGTGGGTGTTGGTGCCACATTGGCTGATCTGAGTATTTCAGAAACTGCTGATCTGTTTAAATTTCCAGCACAAACATCTGCATGATTTACAGAGAGTAGTCCAAAAAAGAGAAAATATGCAGTTCCCTTAAAATGACATTGAGTTCTCTGTACTCGGGTCTCCAGAGTTACCAGCTCTCAACCCAACAGAGCATCTTTGGAATGTAGTGGACCATGAGATTTGCATCATATTTATTAGTAAAATGTTAAAAGATTAGCATTAACAGCATATCTTACCTGCCGTCGTAAAATACTTTAAGCTTTCATGATCATATTCAGATCATGCTGCTGTTCATTTGTTTGTTTATTCACAGTGTGTGATGATCACTGGCAGTCACATCTAAAAATCAGACCCCAGACAGCTGTAAGGTTATCAACATCATCCAGTGAACAAATGACTATCAGTGAATGTTTCTGTGGCAACATAAAACGCAAGCTAAATTCTCAATAGGTGACCGTTTTCATCCTTCTTGAGCTTTCTTATCATCACATTAGTCACTATTTTCTTGTGTCCTTTTGTTGAACACGAAGGTCTGGATGATCAGCAGTTCTGTGACCATGAGAGGAGCTCCAGTCTCAACCAGGAGGACCCAGAGCCTCTACAGACTAAAGAGGAACAGGAGGAAATCTCCACCAATCAGGGAGGAGAGCAGCTTGCACTGAAGCAGGAGGATGAAGGGATTAATGTCTGGACCGGAGAACAGCTGGATTTGTTGTGGAAACCTGGATCACGGCTGACCAGATTTGGTATGTAAAAGTGTAATAAGCAGATTTCATAATATAGAAATGAATATGACTTATAACAAAATGTCACAAAGACACATGGCGTGCATTACCGCCTGGGATACTGCCTCACTGGAGACATGTTTTCTGTTTCAGATTTAAGTCATGTTAGCCCAGAACTGTACGCAGAATGTAGAAAAATGTTGAGACAATGAAAACTGTGGATTATTGGCCACAAGGACCAAGTTGGAGTAGTGAGCTGTACGCCTCATAAATGATGACTTTCTGCATGTAAACAGAATTCTTCTCTGTTCGCTGCATGAGAGAGAATATTTAAATATCGCTCACATATCTGAGAGACCTGCTCACAGTGTGACTTTTTTCTTGTGTGTTCTGTCCATCAAGACCTCCCACAGCAACATGATTGTAAGGAAAATGAGGATCTGGATGACCCGCAGGTCTGTAGCCAGGAAAGGAACTCCAGTCTGGACCAGCAGAACACAGAAACACTATAAAATAAAACTACAATATAAGACGAGAAACGTCTTATATTGGGATATGAGATTTTGGTCATGTCGCACAGCCCTAGCTAATGTTAGTCTTTAAAAAAAGAATGTACTTCCAGATGTTTCTTTCGGGTGGAGTCTTTATAGTTGAGAGCAGCTCGGTTTCTGGGTCCATTGTATAACTGACGCCACCAACATTACCAAGAGACTTACACTAGAGCTTCTTGTTGCGTGTTTTGTTTGGGTTTCCGGTAATGCGTGAAATCAACAAAATTAGAGAGGGTATAGCCTGACATATGAAACAGGAAAAGACCATCGTGTAATCCATTTATTTAGAAGTAACTGTATTCTAATTATTACCAAATTATCGGTAACTATCGGCGGCACGGTGGTTAGCACTGTTGCCTCACAGCAAGAAAGTCCTGAGTTCAATTCCACCATCAGGCCGGGGTCTTTCTGTGTGGAGTTTGCATGTTCTCACCGTGTTTGCGTGGGTTCTCTCCGGGTACTCCGGCTTCCTCCCACCGTCCAAAGACATGCAGCTTGTGGGGATAGGTTAATTGGATAATCCAAATTGCCACTAGGTGTGAATGTGAGTGTGAATGGTTGTCTGTCCCTATGTGTTAGCCCTGCGACAGACTGGCGACCTGTCCAGGGTGTACCTCACCTTTCGCCCTATAACAGCTGGGATAGGCTCCAGCGCCCCCCGCGACCCTGAAAAGGATAAGCGAATGGATGGATGGATATCGGAATACAGTTACTCATGTTTTGTATTTTAAATGCATAATGCCGGTACATGTATGCCGTTACTCCCTAACACTGCATCTATGTAAACATACTTACGGCCACTTTGTTAACTACACCCGTTCAACTACTCTTTAATCCAAAATGTAATCAGCCAATCAGATGGCAGCAGTCCATGCATTTCAGCATATAGCGATCAGTGACGGTGATTGAAATCACTTTGATCATGGTGTGGGTGTTGGTGCCACATTGGCTGATCTGAGTATTTCAGAAACTGCTGATCTGTTTAAATTTCCAGCACAAACATCTGCATGATTTACAGAGAGTAGTCCAAAAAAGAGAAAATATGCAGTTCCCTTAAAATGACATTGAGTTCTCTGTACTCGGGTCTCCAGAGTTACCAGCTCTCAACCCAACAGAGCATCTTTGGAATGTAGTGGACCATGAGATTTGCATCATATTTATTAGTAAAATGTTAAAAGATTAGCATTAACAGCATATCTTACCTGCCGTCGTAAAATACTTTAAGCTTTCATGATCATATTCAGATCATGCTGCTGTTCATTTGTTTGTTTATTCACAGTGTGTGATGATCACTGGCAGTCACATCTAAAAATCAGACCCCAGACAGCTGTAAGGTTATCAACATCATCCAGTGAACAAATGACTATCAGTGAATGTTTCTGTGGCAACATAAAACGCAAGCTAAATTCTCAATAGGTGACCGTTTTCATCCTTCTTGAGCTTTCTTATCATCACATTAGTCACTATTTTCTTGTGTCCTTTTGTTGAACACGAAGGTCTGGATGATCAGCAGTTCTGTGACCAGGAGAGGAGCTCCAGTCTCAACCAGGAGGACCCAGAGCCTCTACAGACTAAAGAGGAACAGGAGGAAATCTCCACCAATCAGGAAGGAGAGCAGCTTGCACTGAAGCAGGAGGATGAAGGGATTAATGTCTGGACCGGAGAACAGCTGGATTTGTTGTGGAAACCTGGATCACGGGTGACCAGATTTGGTATGTAAAAGTGTAATAAGCAGATTTCATAATATAGAAATGAATATGACTTATAACAAAATGTCACAAAGACACATGGCGTGCATTACCGCCTGGGATACTGCCTCACTGGAGACATGTTTTCTGTTTCAGATTTAAGTCATGTTAGCCCAGAACTGTACGCAGAATGTAGAAAAATGTTGAGACAATGAAAACTGTGGATTATTGGCCACAAGGACCAAGTTGGAGTAGTGAGCTGTACGCCTCATAAATGATGACTTTCTGCATGTAAACAGAATTCTTCTCTGTTCGCTGCATGAGAGAGAATATTTAAATATCGCTCACATATCTGAGAGACCTGCTCACAGTGTGACTTTTTTCTTGTGTGTTCTGTCCATCAAGACCTCCCACAGCAACATGATTGTAAGGAAAATGAGGATCTGGATGACCCGCAGGTCTGTAGCCAGGAAAGGAACTCCAGTCTGGACCAGCAGAACACAGAAACACTATAAAATAAAACTACAATATAAGACGAGAAACGTCTTATATTGGGATATGAGATTTTGGTCATGTCGCACAGCCCTAGCTAATGTTAGTCTTTAAAAAAAGAATGTACTTCCAGATGTTTCTTTCGGGTGGAGTCTTTATAGTTGAGAGCAGCTCGGTTTCTGGGTCCATTGTATAACTGACGCCACCAACATTACCAAGAGACTTACACTAGAGCTTCTTGTTGCGTGTTTTGTTTGGGTTTCCGGTAATGCGTGAAATCAACAAAATTAGAGAG
Organism: Diplotaxodon limnothrissa; assembly: GCF_057381915.1. NCBI lineage: Eukaryota > Metazoa > Chordata > Actinopteri > Cichliformes > Cichlidae > Diplotaxodon > Diplotaxodon limnothrissa. Next base: position 838,821 of record NW_028188560.1, on the reverse strand, counting down.
GGTATAGCCTGACATATGAAACAGGAAAAGACCATCGTGTAATCCATTTATTTAGAAGTAACTGTATTCTAATTATTACCAAATTATCGGTAACTATCGGCGGCACGGTGGTTAGCACTGTTGCCTCACAGCAAGAAAGTCCTGAGTTCAATTCCACCATCAGGCCGGGGTCTTTCTGTGTGGAGTTTGCATGTTCTCACCGTGTTTGCGTGGGTTCTCTCCGGGTACTCCGGCTTCCTCCCACCGTCCAAAGACATGCAGCTTGTGGGGATAGGTTAATTGGATAATCCAAATTGCCACTAGGTGTGAATGTGAGTGTGAATGGTTGTCTGTCCCTATGTGTTAGCCCTGCGACAGACTGGCGACCTGTCCAGGGTGTACCTCACCTTTCGCCCTATAACAGCTGGGATAGGCTCCAGCGCCCCCCGCGACCCTGAAAAGGATAAGCGAATGGATGGATGGATATCGGAATACAGTTACTCATGTTTTGTATTTTAAATGCATAACGCCGGTACATGTATGCCGTTACTCCCTAACACTGCATCTATGTAAACATACTTACGGCCACTTTGTTAACTACACCCGTTCAACTACTCTTTAATCCAAAATGTAATCAGCCAATCAGATGGCAGCAGTCCATGCATTTCAGCATATAGCGATCAGTGACGGTGATTGAAATCACTTTGATCATGGTGTGGGTGTTGGTGCCACATTGGCTGATCTGAGTATTTCAGAAACTGCTGATCTGTTTAAATTTCCAGCACAAACATCTGCATGATTTACAGAGAGTAGTCCAAAAAAGAGAAAATATGCAGTTCCCTTAAAATGACATTGAGTTCTCTGTACTCGGGTCTCCAGAGTTACCAGCTCTCAACCCAACAGAGCATCTTTGGAATGTAGTGGACCATGAGATTTGCATCATATTTATTAGTAAAATGTTAAAAGATTAGCATTAACAGCATATCTTACCTGCCGTCGTAAAATACTTTAAGCTTTCATGATCATATTCAGATCATGCTGCTGTTCATTTGTTTGTTTATTCACAGTGTGTGATGATCACTGGCAGTCACATCTAAAAATCAGACCCCAGACAGCTGTAAGGTTATCAACATCATCCAGTGAACAAATGACTATCAGTGAATGTTTCTGTGGCAACATAAAACGCAAGCTAAATTCTCAATAGGTGACCGTTTTCATCCTTCTTGAGCTTTCTTATCATCACATTAGTCACTATTTTCTTGTGTCCTTTTGTTGAACACGAAGGTCTGGATGATCAGCAGTTCTGTGACCATGAGAGGAGCTCCAGTCTCAACCAGGAGGACCCAGAGCCTCTACAGACTAAAGAGGAACAGGAGGAAATCTCCACCAATCAGGGAGGAGAGCAGCTTGCACTGAAGCAGGAGGATGAAGGGATTAATGTCTGGACCGGAGAACAGCTGGATTTGTTGTGGAAACCTGGATCACGGCTGACCAGATTTGGTATGTAAAAGTGTAATAAGCAGATTTCATAATATAGAAATGAATATGACTTATAACAAAATGTCACAAAGACACATGGCGTGCATTACCGCCTGGGATACTGCCTCACTGGAGACATGTTTTCTGTTTCAGATTTAAGTCATGTTAGCCCAGAACTGTACGCAGAATGTAGAAAAATGTTGAGACAATGAAAACTGTGGATTATTGGCCACAAGGACCAAGTTGGAGTAGTGAGCTGTACGCCTCATAAATGATGACTTTCTGCATGTAAACAGAATTCTTCTCTGTTCGCTGCATGAGAGAGAATATTTAAATATCGCTCACATATCTGAGAGACCTGCTCACAGTGTGACTTTTTTCTTGTGTGTTCTGTCCATCAAGACCTCCCACAGCAACATGATTGTAAGGAAAATGAGGATCTGGATGACCCGCAGGTCTGTAGCCAGGAAAGGAACTCCAGTCTGGACCAGCAGAACACAGAAACACTATAAAATAAAACTACAATATAAGACGAGAAACGTCTTATATTGGGATATGAGATTTTGGTCATGTCGCACAGCCCTAGCTAATGTTAGTCTTTAAAAAAAGAATGTACTTCCAGATGTTTCTTTCGGGTGGAGTCTTTATAGTTGAGAGCAGCTCGGTTTCTGGGTCCATTGTATAACTGACGCCACCAACATTACCAAGAGACTTACACTAGAGCTTCTTGTTGCGTGTTTTGTTTGGGTTTCCGGTAATGCGTGAAATCAACAAAATTAGAGAGGGTATAGCCTGACATATGAAACAGGAAAAGACCATCGTGTAATCCATTTATTTAGAAGTAACTGTATTCTAATTATTACCAAATTATCGGTAACTATCGGCGGCACGGTGGTTAGCACTGTTGCCTCACAGCAAGAAAGTCCTGAGTTCAATTCCACCATCAGGCCGGGGTCTTTCTGTGTGGAGTTTGCATGTTCTCACCGTGTTTGCGTGGGTTCTCTCCGGGTACTCCGGCTTCCTCCCACCGTCCAAAGACATGCAGCTTGTGGGGATAGGTTAATTGGATAATCCAAATTGCCACTAGGTGTGAATGTGAGTGTGAATGGTTGTCTGTCCCTATGTGTTAGCCCTGCGACAGACTGGCGACCTGTCCAGGGTGTACCTCACCTTTCGCCCTATAACAGCTGGGATAGGCTCCAGCGCCCCCCGCGACCCTGAAAAGGATAAGCGAATGGATGGATGGATATCGGAATACAGTTACTCATGTTTTGTATTTTAAATGCATAACGCCGGTACATGTATGCCGTTACTCCCTAACACTGCATCTATGTAAACATACTTACGGCCACTTTGTTAACTACACCCGTTCAACTACTCTTTAATCCAAAATGTAATCAGCCAATCAGATGGCAGCAGTCCATGCATTTCAGCATATAGCGATCAGTGACGGTGATTGAAATCACTTTGATCATGGTGTGGGTGTTGGTGCCACATTGGCTGATCTGAGTATTTCAGAAACTGCTGATCTGTTTAAATTTCCAGCACAAACATCTGCATGATTTACAGAGAGTAGTCCAAAAAAGAGAAAATATGCAGTTCCCTTAAAATGACATTGAGTTCTCTGTACTCGGGTCTCCAGAGTTACCAGCTCTCAACCCAACAGAGCATCTTTGGAATGTAGTGGACCATGAGATTTGCATCATATTTATTAGTAAAATGTTAAAAGATTAGCATTAACAGCATATCTTACCTGCCGTCGTAAAATACTTTAAGCTTTCATGATCATATTCAGATCATGCTGCTGTTCATTTGTTTGTTTATTCACAGTGTGTGATGATCACTGGCAGTCACATCTAAAAATCAGACCCCAGACAGCTGTAAGGTTATCAACATCATCCAGTGAACAAATGACTATCAGTGAATGTTTCTGTGGCAACATAAAACGCAAGCTAAATTCTCAATAGGTGACCGTTTTCATCCTTCTTGAGCTTTCTTATCATCACATTAGTCACTATTTTCTTGTGTCCTTTTGTTGAACACGAAGGTCTGGATGATCAGCAGTTCTGTGACCAGGAGAGGAGCTCCAGTCTCAACCAGGAGGACCCAGAGCCTCTACAGACTAAAGAGGAACAGGAGGAAATCTCCACCAATCAGGAAGGAGAGCAGCTTGCACTGAAGCAGGAGGATGAAGGGATTAATGTCTGGACCGGAGAACAGCTGGATTTGTTGTGGAAACCTGGATCACGGCTGACCAGATTTGGTATGTAAAAGTGTAATAAGCAGATTTCATAATATAGAAATGAATATGACTTATAACAAAATGTCACAAAGACACATGGCGTGCATTACCGCCTGGGATACTGCCTCACTGGAGACATGTTTTCTGTTTCAGATTTAAGTCATGTTAGCCCAGAACTGTACGCAGAATGTAGAAAAATGTTGAGACAATGAAAACTGTGGATTATTGGCCACAAGGACCAAGTTGGAGTAGTGAGCTGTACGCCTCATAAATGATGACTTTCTGCATGTAAACAGAATTCTTCTCTGTTCGCTGCATGAGAGAGAATATTTAAATATCGCTCACATATCTGAGAGACCTGCTCACAGTGTGACTTTTTTCTTGTGTGTTCTGTCCATCAAGACCTCCCACAGCAACATGATTGTAAGGAAAATGAGGATCTGGATGACCCGCAGGTCTGTAGCCAGGAAAGGAACTCCAGTCTGGACCAGCAGAACACAGAAACACTATAAAATAAAACTACAATATAAGACGAGAAACGTCTTATATTGGGATATGAGATTTTGGTCATGTCGCACAGCCCTAGCTAATGTTAGTCTTTAAAAAAAGAATGTACTTCCAGATGTTTCTTTCGGGTGGAGTCTTTATAGTTGAGAGCAGCTCGGTTTCTGGGTCCATTGTATAACTGACGCCACCAACATTACCAAGAGACTTACACTAGAGCTTCTTGTTGCGTGTTTTGTTTGGGTTTCCGGTAATGCGTGAAATCAACAAAATTAGAGAGGGTATAGCCTGACATATGAAACAGGAAAAGACCATCGTGTAATCCATTTATTTAGAAGTAACTGTATTCTAATTATTACCAAATTATCGGTAACTATCGGCGGCACGGTGGTTAGCACTGTTGCCTCACAGCAAGAAAGTCCTGAGTTCAATTCCACCATCAGGCCGGGGTCTTTCTGTGTGGAGTTTGCATGTTCTCACCGTGTTTGCGTGGGTTCTCTCCGGGTACTCCGGCTTCCTCCCACCGTCCAAAGACATGCAGCTTGTGGGGATAGGTTAATTGGATAATCCAAATTGCCACTAGGTGTGAATGTGAGTGTGAATGGTTGTCTGTCCCTATGTGTTAGCCCTGCGACAGACTGGCGACCTGTCCAGGGTGTACCTCACCTTTTGCCCTATAACAGCTGGGATAGGCTCCAGCGCCCCCCGCGACCCTGAAAAGGATAAGCGAATGGATGGATGGATATCGGAATACAGTTACTCATGTTTTGTATTTTAAATGCATAACGCCGGTACATGTATGCCGTTACTCCCTAACACTGCATCTATGTAAACATACTTACGGCCACTTTGTTAACTACACCCGTTCAACTACTCTTTAATCCAAAATGTAATCAGCCAATCAGATGGCAGCAGTCCATGCATTTCAGCATATAGCGATCAGTGACGGTGATTGAAATCACTTTGATCATGGTGTGGGTGTTGGTGCCACATTGGCTGATCTGAGTATTTCAGAAACTGCTGATCTGTTTAAATTTCCAGCACAAACATCTGCATGATTTACAGAGAGTAGTCCAAAAAAGAGAAAATATGCAGTTCCCTTAAAATGACATTGAGTTCTCTGTACTCGGGTCTCCAGAGTTACCAGCTCTCAACCCAACAGAGCATCTTTGGAATGTAGTGGACCATGAGATTTGCATCATATTTATTAGTAAAATGTTAAAAGATTAGCATTAACAGCATATCTTACCTGCCGTCGTAAAATACTTTAAGCTTTCATGATCATATTCAGATCATGCTGCTGTTCATTTGTTTGTTTATTCACAGTGTGTGATGATCACTGGCAGTCACATCTAAAAATCAGACCCCAGACAGCTGTAAGGTTATCAACATCATCCAGTGAACAAATGACTATCAGTGAATGTTTCTGTGGCAACATAAAACGCAAGCTAAATTCTCAATAGGTGACCGTTTTCATCCTTCTTGAGCTTTCTTATCATCACATTAGTCACTATTTTCTTGTGTCCTTTTGTTGAACACGAAGGTCTGGATGATCAGCAGTTCTGTGACCATGAGAGGAGCTCCAGTCTCAACCAGGAGGACCCAGAGCCTCTACAGACTAAAGAGGAACAGGAGGAAATCTCCACCAATCAGGGAGGAGAGCAGCTTGCACTGAAGCAGGAGGATGAAGGGATTAATGTCTGGACCGGAGAACAGCTGGATTTGTTGTGGAAACCTGGATCACGGCTGACCAGATTTGGTATGTAAAAGTGTAATAAGCAGATTTCATAATATAGAAATGAATATGACTTATAACAAAATGTCACAAAGACACATGGCGTGCATTACCGCCTGGGATACTGCCTCACTGGAGACATGTTTTCTGTTTCAGATTTAAGTCATGTTAGCCCAGAACTGTACGCAGAATGTAGAAAAATGTTGAGACAATGAAAACTGTGGATTATTGGCCACAAGGACCAAGTTGGAGTAGTGAGCTGTACGCCTCATAAATGATGACTTTCTGCATGTAAACAGAATTCTTCTCTGTTCGCTGCATGAGAGAGAATATTTAAATATCGCTCACATATCTGAGAGACCTGCTCACAGTGTGACTTTTTTCTTGTGTGTTCTGTCCATCAAGACCTCCCACAGCAACATGATTGTAAGGAAAATGAGGATCTGGATGACCCGCAGGTCTGTAGCCAGGAAAGGAACTCCAGTCTGGACCAGCAGAACACAGAAACACTATAAAATAAAACTACAATATAAGACGAGAAACGTCTTATATTGGGATATGAGATTTTGGTCATGTCGCACAGCCCTAGCTAATGTTAGTCTTTAAAAAAAGAATGTACTTCCAGATGTTTCTTTCGGGTGGAGTCTTTATAGTTGAGAGCAGCTCGGTTTCTGGGTCCATTGTATAACTGACGCCACCAACATTACCAAGAGACTTACACTAGAGCTTCTTGTTGCGTGTTTTGTTTGGGTTTCCGGTAATGCGTGAAATCAACAAAATTAGAGAGGGTATAGCCTGACATATGAAACAGGAAAAGACCATCGTGTAATCCATTTATTTAGAAGTAACTGTATTCTAATTATTACCAAATTATCGGTAACTATCGGCGGCACGGTGGTTAGCACTGTTGCCTCACAGCAAGAAAGTCCTGAGTTCAATTCCACCATCAGGCCGGGGTCTTTCTGTGTGGAGTTTGCATGTTCTCACCGTGTTTGCGTGGGTTCTCTCCGGGTACTCCGGCTTCCTCCCACCGTCCAAAGACATGCAGCTTGTGGGGATAGGTTAATTGGATAATCCAAATTGCCACTAGGTGTGAATGTGAGTGTGAATGGTTGTCTGTCCCTATGTGTTAGCCCTGCGACAGACTGGCGACCTGTCCAGGGTGTACCTCACCTTTCGCCCTATAACAGCTGGGATAGGCTCCAGCGCCCCCCGCGACCCTGAAAAGGATAAGCGAATGGATGGATGGATATCGGAATACAGTTACTCATGTTTTGTATTTTAAATGCATAACGCCGGTACATGTATGCCGTTACTCCCTAACACTGCATCTATGTAAACATACTTACGGCCACTTTGTTAACTACACCCGTTCAACTACTCTTTAATCCAAAATGTAATCAGCCAATCAGATGGCAGCAGTCCATGCATTTCAGCATATAGCGATCAGTGACGGTGATTGAAATCACTTTGATCATGGTGTGGGTGTTGGTGCCACATTGGCTGATCTGAGTATTTCAGAAACTGCTGATCTGTTTAAATTTCCAGCACAAACATCTGCATGATTTACAGAGAGTAGTCCAAAAAAGAGAAAATATGCAGTTCCCTTAAAATGACATTGAGTTCTCTGTACTCGGGTCTCCAGAGTTACCAGCTCTCAACCCAACAGAGCATCTTTGGAATGTAGTGGACCATGAGATTTGCATCATATTTATTAGTAAAATGTTAAAAGATTAGCATTAACAGCATATCTTACCTGCCGTCGTAAAATACTTTAAGCTTTCATGATCATATTCAGATCATGCTGCTGTTCATTTGTTTGTTTATTCACAGTGTGTGATGATCACTGGCAGTCACATCTAAAAATCAGACCCCAGACAGCTGTAAGGTTATCAACATCATCCAGTGAACAAATGACTATCAGTGAATGTTTCTGTGGCAACATAAAACGCAAGCTAAATTCTCAATAGGTGACCGTTTTCATCCTTCTTGAGCTTTCTTATCATCACATTAGTCACTATTTTCTTGTGTCCTTTTGTTGAACACGAAGGTCTGGATGATCAGCAGTTCTGTGACCATGAGAGGAGCTCCAGTCTCAACCAGGAGGACCCAGAGCCTCTACAGACTAAAGAGGAACAGGAGGAAATCTCCACCAATCAGGGAGGAGAGCAGCTTGCACTGAAGCAGGAGGATGAAGGGATTAATGTCTGGACCGGAGAACAGCTGGATTTGTTGTGGAAACCTGGATCACGGCTGACCAGATTTGGTATGTAAAAGTGTAATAAGCAGATTTCATAATATAGAAATGAATATGACTTATAACAAAATGTCACAAAGACACATGGCGTGCATTACCGCCTGGGATACTGCCTCACTGGAGACATGTTTTCTGTTTCAGATTTAAGTCATGTTAGCCCAGAACTGTACGCAGAATGTAGAAAAATGTTGAGACAATGAAAACTGTGGATTATTGGCCACAAGGACCAAGTTGGAGTAGTGAGCTGTACGCCTCATAAATGATGACTTTCTGCATGTAAACAGAATTCTTCTCTGTTCGCTGCATGAGAGAGAATATTTAAATATCGCTCACATATCTGAGAGACCTGCTCACAGTGTGACTTTTTTCTTGTGTGTTCTGTCCATCAAGACCTCCCACAGCAACATGATTGTAAGGAAAATGAGGATCTGGATGACCCGCAGGTCTGTAGCCAGGAAAGGAACTCCAGTCTGGACCAGCAGAACACAGAAACACTATAAAATAAAACTACAATATAAGACGAGAAACGTCTTATATTGGGATATGAGATTTTGGTCATGTCGCACAGCCCTAGCTAATGTTAGTCTTTAAAAAAAGAATGTACTTCCAGATGTTTCTTTCGGGTGGAGTCTTTATAGTTGAGAGCAGCTCGGTTTCTGGGTCCATTGTATAACTGACGCCACCAACATTACCAAGAGACTTACACTAGAGCTTCTTGTTGCGTGTTTTGTTTGGGTTTCCGGTAATGCGTGAAATCAACAAAATTAGAGAGGGTATAGCCTGACATATGAAACAGGAAAAGACCATCGTGTAATCCAGTTATTTAGAAGTAACTGTATTCTAATTATTACCAAATTATCGGTAACTATCGGCGGCACGGTGGTTAGCACTGTTGCCTCACAGCAAGAAAGTCCTGAGTTCAATTCCACCATCAGGCCGGGGTCTTTCTGTGTGGAGTTTGCATGTTCTCACCGTGTTTGCGTGGGTTCTCTCCGGGTACTCCGGCTTCCTCCCACCGTCCAAAGACATGCAGCTTGTGGGGATAGGTTAATTGGATAATCCAAATTGCCACTAGGTGTGAATGTGAGTGTGAATGGTTGTCTGTCCCTATGTGTTAGCCCTGCGACAGACTGGCGACCTGTCCAGGGTGTACCTCACCTTTCGCCCTATAACAGCTGGGATAGGCTCCAGCGCCCCCCGCGACCCTGAAAAGGATAAGCGAATGGATGGATGGATATCGGAATACAGTTACTCATGTTTTGTATTTTAAATGCATAACGCCGGTACATGTATGCCGTTACTCCCTAACACTGCATCTATGTAAACATACTTACGGCCACTTTGTTAACTACACCCGTTCAACTACTCTTTAATCCAAAATGTAATCAGCCAATCAGATGGCAGCAGTCCATGCATTTCAGCATATAGCGATCAGTGACGGTGATTGAAATCACTTTGATCATGGTGTGGGTGTTGGTGCCACATTGGCTGATCTGAGTATTTCAGAAACTGCTGATCTGTTTAAATTTCCAGCACAAACATCTGCATGATTTACAGAGAGTAGTCCAAAAAAGAGAAAATATGCAGTTCCCTTAAAATGACATTGAGTTCTCTGTACTCGGGTCTCCAGAGTTACCAGCTCTCAACCCAACAGAGCATCTTTGGAATGTAGTGGACCATGAGATTTGCATCATATTTATTAGTAAAATGTTAAAAGATTAGCATTAACAGCATATCTTACCTGCCGTCGTAAAATACTTTAAGCTTTCATGATCATATTCAGATCATGCTGCTGTTCATTTGTTTGTTTATTCACAGTGTGTGATGATCACTGGCAGTCACATCTAAAAATCAGACCCCAGACAGCTGTAAGGTTATCAACATCATCCAGTGAACAAATGACTATCAGTGAATGTTTCTGTGGCAACATAAAACGCAAGCTAAATTCTCAATAGGTGACCGTTTTCATCCTTCTTGAGCTTTCTTATCATCACATTAGTCACTATTTTCTTGTGTCCTTTTGTTGAACACGAAGGTCTGGATGATCAGCAGTTCTGTGACCATGAGAGGAGCTCCAGTCTCAACCAGGAGGACCCAGAGCCTCTACAGACTAAAGAGGAACAGGAGGAAATCTCCACCAATCAGGGAGGAGAGCAGCTTGCACTGAAGCAGGAGGATGAAGGGATTAATGTCTGGACCGGAGAACAGCTGGATTTGTTGTGGAAACCTGGATCACGGCTGACCAGATTTGGTATGTAAAAGTGTAATAAGCAGATTTCATAATATAGAAATGAATATGACTTATAACAAAATGTCACAAAGACACATGGCGTGCATTACCGCCTGGGATACTGCCTCACTGGAGACATGTTTTCTGTTTCAGATTTAAGTCATGTTAGCCCAGAACTGTACGCAGAATGTAGAAAAATGTTGAGACAATGAAAACTGTGGATTATTGGCCACAAGGACCAAGTTGGAGTAGTGAGCTGTACGCCTCATAAATGATGACTTTCTGCATGTAAACAGAATTCTTCTCTGTTCGCTGCATGAGAGAGAATATTTAAATATCGCTCACATATCTGAGAGACCTGCTCACAGTGTGACTTTTTTCTTGTGTGTTCTGTCCATCAAGACCTCCCACAGCAACATGATTGTAAGGAAAATGAGGATCTGGATGACCCGCAGGTCTGTAGCCAGGAAAGGAACTCCAGTCTGGACCAGCAGAACACAGAAACACTATAAAATAAAACTACAATATAAGACGAGAAACGTCTTATATTGGGATATGAGATTTTGGTCATGTCGCACAGCCCTAGCTAATGTTAGTCTTTAAAAAAAGAATGTACTTCCAGATGTTTCTTTCGGGTGGAGTCTTTATAGTTGAGAGCAGCTCGGTTTCTGGGTCCATTGTATAACTGACGCCACCAACATTACCAAGAGACTTACACTAGAGCTTCTTGTTGCGTGTTTTGTTTGGGTTTCCGGTAATGCGTGAAATCAACAAAATTAGAGAGGGTATAGCCTGACATATGAAACAGGAAAAGACCATCGTGTAATCCAGTTATTTAGAAGTAACTGTATTCTAATTATTACCAAATTATCGGTAACTATCGGCGGCACGGTGGTTAGCACTGTTGCCTCACAGCAAGAAAGTCCTGAGTTCAATTCCACCATCAGGCCGGGGTCTTTCTGTGTGGAGTTTGCATGTTCTCACCGTGTTTGCGTGGGTTCTCTCCGGGTACTCCGGCTTCCTCCCACCGTCCAAAGACATGCAGCTTGTGGGGATAGGTTAATTGGATAATCCAAATTGCCACTAGGTGTGAATGTGAGTGTGAATGGTTGTCTGTCCCTATGTGTTAGCCCTGCGACAGACTGGCGACCTGTCCAGGGTGTACCTCACCTTTCGCCCTATAACAGCTGGGATAGGCTCCAGCGCCCCCCGCGACCCTGAAAAGGATAAGCGAATGGATGGATGGATATCGGAATACAGTTACTCATGTTTTGTATTTTAAATGCATAACGCCGGTACATGTATGCCGTTACTCCCTAACACTGCATCTATGTAAACATACTTACGGCCACTTTGTTAACTACACCCGTTCAACTACTCTTTAATCCAAAATGTAATCAGCCAATCAGATGGCAGCAGTCCATGCATTTCAGCATATAGCGATCAGTGACGGTGATTGAAATCACTTTGATCATGGTGTGGGTGTTGGTGCCACATTGGCTGATCTGAGTATTTCAGAAACTGCTGATCTGTTTAAATTTCCAGCACAAACATCTGCATGATTTACAGAGAGTAGTCCAAAAAAGAGAAAATATGCAGTTCCCTTAAAATGACATTGAGTTCTCTGTACTCGGGTCTCCAGAGTTACCAGCTCTCAACCCAACAGAGCATCTTTGGAATGTAGTGGACCATGAGATTTGCATCATATTTATTAGTAAAATGTTAAAAGATTAGCATTAACAGCATATCTTACCTGCCGTCGTAAAATACTTTAAGCTTTCATGATCATATTCAGATCATGCTGCTGTTCATTTGTTTGTTTATTCACAGTGTGTGATGATCACTGGCAGTCACATCTAAAAATCAGACCCCAGACAGCTGTAAGGTTATCAACATCATCCAGTGAACAAATGACTATCAGTGAATGTTTCTGTGGCAACATAAAACGCAAGCTAAATTCTCAATAGGTGACCGTTTTCATCCTTCTTGAGCTTTCTTATCATCACATTAGTCACTATTTTCTTGTGTCCTTTTGTTGAACACGAAGGTCTGGATGATCAGCAGTTCTGTGACCAGGAGAGGAGCTCCAGTCTCAACCAGGAGGACCCAGAGCCTCTACAGACTAAAGAGGAACAGGAGGAAATCTCCACCAATCAGGAAGGAGAGCAGCTTGCACTGAAGCAGGAGGATGAAGGGATTAATGTCTGGACCGGAGAACAGCTGGATTTGTTGTGGAAACCTGGATCACGGCTGACCAGATTTGGTATGTAAAAGTGTAATAAGCAGATTTCATAATATAGAAATGAATATGACTTATAACAAAATGTCACAAAGACACATGGCGTGCATTACCGCCTGGGATACTGCCTCACTGGAGACATGTTTTCTGTTTCAGATTTAAGTCATGTTAGCCCAGAACTGTACGCAGAATGTAGAAAAATGTTGAGACAATGAAAACTGTGGATTATTGGCCACAAGGACCAAGTTGGAGTAGTGAGCTGTACGCCTCATAAATGATGACTTTCTGCATGTAAACAGAATTCTTCTCTGTTCGCTGCATGAGAGAGAATATTTAAATATCGCTCACATATCTGAGAGACCTGCTCACAGTGTGACTTTTTTCTTGTGTGTTCTGTCCATCAAGACCTCCCACAGCAACATGATTGTAAGGAAAATGAGGATCTGGATGACCCGCAGGTCTGTAGCCAGGAAAGGAACTCCAGTCTGGACCAGCAGAACACAGAAACACTATAAAATAAAACTACAATATAAGACGAGAAACGTCTTATATTGGGATATGAGATTTTGGTCATGTCGCACAGCCCTAGCTAATGTTAGTCTTTAAAAAAAGAATGTACTTCCAGATGTTTCTTTCGGGTGGAGTCTTTATAGTTGAGAGCAGCTCGGTTTCTGGGTCCATTGTATAACTGACGCCACCAACATTACCAAGAGACTTACACTAGAGCTTCTTGTTGCGTGTTTTGTTTGGGTTTCCGGTAATGCGTGAAATCAACAAAATTAGAGAGGGTATAGCCTGACATATGAAACAGGAAAAGACCATCGTGTAATCCATTTATTTAGAAGTAACTGTATTCTAATTATTACCAAATTATCGGTAACTATCGGCGGCACGGTGGTTAGCACTGTTGCCTCACAGCAAGAAAGTCCTGAGTTCAATTCCACCATCAGGCCGGGGTCTTTCTGTGTGGAGTTTGCATGTTCTCACCGTGTTTGCGTGGGTTCTCTCCGGGTACTCCGGCTTCCTCCCACCGTCCAAAGACATGCAGCTTGTGGGGATAGGTTAATTGGATAATCCAAATTGCCACTAGGTGTGAATGTGAGTGTGAATGGTTGTCTGTCCCTATGTGTTAGCCCTGCGACAGACTGGCGACCTGTCCAGGGTGTACCTCACCTTTCGCCCTATAACAGCTGGGATAGGCTCCAGCGCCCCCCGCGACCCTGAAAAGGATAAGCGAATGGATGGATGGATATCGGAATACAGTTACTCATGTTTTGTATTTTAAATGCATAATGCCGGTACATGTATGCCGTTACTCCCTAACACTGCATCTATGTAAACATACTTACGGCCACTTTGTTAACTACACCCGTTCAACTACTCTTTAATCCAAAATGTAATCAGCCAATCAGATGGCAGCAGTCCATGCATTTCAGCATATAGCGATCAGTGACGGTGATTGAAATCACTTTGATCATGGTGTGGGTGTTGGTGCCACATTGGCTGATCTGAGTATTTCAGAAACTGCTGATCTGTTTAAATTTCCAGCACAAACATCTGCATGATTTACAGAGAGTAGTCCAAAAAAGAGAAAATATGCAGTTCCCTTAAAATGACATTGAGTTCTCTGTACTCGGGTCTCCAGAGTTACCAGCTCTCAACCCAACAGAGCATCTTTGGAATGTAGTGGACCATGAGATTTGCATCATATTTATTAGTAAAATGTTAAAAGATTAGCATTAACAGCATATCTTACCTGCCGTCGTAAAATACTTTAAGCTTTCATGATCATATTCAGATCATGCTGCTGTTCATTTGTTTGTTTATTCACAGTGTGTGATGATCACTGGCAGTCACATCTAAAAATCAGACCCCAGACAGCTGTAAGGTTATCAACATCATCCAGTGAACAAATGACTATCAGTGAATGTTTCTGTGGCAACATAAAACGCAAGCTAAATTCTCAATAGGTGACCGTTTTCATCCTTCTTGAGCTTTCTTATCATCACATTAGTCACTATTTTCTTGTGTCCTTTTGTTGAACACGAAGGTCTGGATGATCAGCAGTTCTGTGACCATGAGAGGAGCTCCAGTCTCAACCAGGAGGACCCAGAGCCTCTACAGACTAAAGAGGAACAGGAGGAAATCTCCACCAATCAGGGAGGAGAGCAGCTTGCACTGAAGCAGGAGGATGAAGGGATTAATGTCTGGACCGGAGAACAGCTGGATTTGTTGTGGAAACCTGGATCACGGCTGACCAGATTTGGTATGTAAAAGTGTAATAAGCAGATTTCATAATATAGAAATGAATATGACTTATAACAAAATGTCACAAAGACACATGGCGTGCATTACCGCCTGGGATACTGCCTCACTGGAGACATGTTTTCTGTTTCAGATTTAAGTCATGTTAGCCCAGAACTGTACGCAGAATGTAGAAAAATGTTGAGACAATGAAAACTGTGGATTATTGGCCACAAGGACCAAGTTGGAGTAGTGAGCTGTACGCCTCATAAATGATGACTTTCTGCATGTAAACAGAATTCTTCTCTGTTCGCTGCATGAGAGAGAATATTTAAATATCGCTCACATATCTGAGAGACCTGCTCACAGTGTGACTTTTTTCTTGTGTGTTCTGTCCATCAAGACCTCCCACAGCAACATGATTGTAAGGAAAATGAGGATCTGGATGACCCGCAGGTCTGTAGCCAGGAAAGGAACTCCAGTCTGGACCAGCAGAACACAGAAACACTATAAAATAAAACTACAATATAAGACGAGAAACGTCTTATATTGGGATATGAGATTTTGGTCATGTCGCACAGCCCTAGCTAATGTTAGTCTTTAAAAAAAGAATGTACTTCCAGATGTTTCTTTCGGGTGGAGTCTTTATAGTTGAGAGCAGCTCGGTTTCTGGGTCCATTGTATAACTGACGCCACCAACATTACCAAGAGACTTACACTAGAGCTTCTTGTTGCGTGTTTTGTTTGGGTTTCCGGTAATGCGTGAAATCAACAAAATTAGAGAGGGTATAGCCTGACATATGAAACAGGAAAAGACCATCGTGTAATCCATTTATTTAGAAGTAACTGTATTCTAATTATTACCAAATTATCGGTAACTATCGGCGGCACGGTGGTTAGCACTGTTGCCTCACAGCAAGAAAGTCCTGAGTTCAATTCCACCATCAGGCCGTGGTCTTTCTGTGTGGAGTTTGCATGTTCTCACCGTGTTTGCGTGGGTTCTCTCCGGGTACTCCGGCTTCCTCCCACCGTCCAAAGACATGCAGCTTGTGGGGATAGGTTAATTGGATAATCCAAATTGCCACTAGGTGTGAATGTGAGTGTGAATGGTTGTCTGTCCCTATGTGTTAGCCCTGCGACAGACTGGCGACCTGTCCAGGGTGTACCTCACCTTTCGCCCTATAACAGCTGGGATAGGCTCCAGCGCCCCCCGCGACCCTGAAAAGGATAAGCGAATGGATGGATGGATATCGGAATACAGTTACTCATGTTTTGTATTTTAAATGCATAATGCCGGTACATGTATGCCGTTACTCCCTAACACTGCATCTATGTAAACATACTTACGGCCACTTTGTTAACTACACCCGTTCAACTACTCTTTAATCCAAAATGTAATCAGCCAATCAGATGGCAGCAGTCCATGCATTTCAGCATATAGCGATCAGTGACGGTGATTGAAATCACTTTGATCATGGTGTGGGTGTTGGTGCCACATTGGCTGATCTGAGTATTTCAGAAACTGCTGATCTGTTTAAATTTCCAGCACAAACATCTGCATGATTTACAGAGAGTAGTCCAAAAAAGAGAAAATATGCAGTTCCCTTAAAATGACATTGAGTTCTCTGTACTCGGGTCTCCAGAGTTACCAGCTCTCAACCCAACAGAGCATCTTTGGAATGTAGTGGACCATGAGATTTGCATCATATTTATTAGTAAAATGTTAAAAGATTAGCATTAACAGCATATCTTACCTGCCGTCGTAAAATACTTTAAGCTTTCATGATCATATTCAGATCATGCTGCTGTTCATTTGTTTGTTTATTCACAGTGTGTGATGATCACTGGCAGTCACATCTAAAAATCAGACCCCAGACAGCTGTAAGGTTATCAACATCATCCAGTGAACAAATGACTATCAGTGAATGTTTCTGTGGCAACATAAAACGCAAGCTAAATTCTCAATAGGTGACCGTTTTCATCCTTCTTGAGCTTTCTTATCATCACATTAGTCACTATTTTCTTGTGTCCTTTTGTTGAACACGAAGGTCTGGATGATCAGCAGTTCTGTGACCATGAGAGGAGCTCCAGTCTCAACCAGGAGGACCCAGAGCCTCTACAGACTAAAGAGGAACAGGAGGAAATCTCCACCAATCAGGGAGGAGAGCAGCTTGCACTGAAGCAGGAGGATGAAGGGATTAATGTCTGGACCGGAGAACAGCTGGATTTGTTGTGGAAACCTGGATCACGGCTGACCAGATTTGGTATGTAAAAGTGTAATAAGCAGATTTCATAATATAGAAATGAATATGACTTATAACAAAATGTCACAAAGACACATGGCGTGCATTACCGCCTGGGATACTGCCTCACTGGAGACATGTTTTCTGTTTCAGATTTAAGTCATGTTAGCCCAGAACTGTACGCAGAATGTAGAAAAATGTTGAGACAATGAAAACTGTGGATTATTGGCCACAAGGACCAAGTTGGAGTAGTGAGCTGTACGCCTCATAAATGATGACTTTCTGCATGTAAACAGAATTCTTCTCTGTTCGCTGCATGAGAGAGAATATTTAAATATCGCTCACATATCTGAGAGACCTGCTCACAGTGTGACTTTTTTCTTGTGTGTTCTGTCCATCAAGACCTCCCACAGCAACATGATTGTAAGGAAAATGAGGATCTGGATGACCCGCAGGTCTGTAGCCAGGAAAGGAACTCCAGTCTGGACCAGCAGAACACAGAAACACTATAAAATAAAACTACAATATAAGACGAGAAACGTCTTATATTGGGATATGAGATTTTGGTCATGTCGCACAGCCCTAGCTAATGTTAGTCTTTAAAAAAAGAATGTACTTCCAGATGTTTCTTTCGGGTGGAGTCTTTATAGTTGAGAGCAGCTCGGTTTCTGGGTCCATTGTATAACTGACGCCACCAACATTACCAAGAGACTTACACTAGAGCTTCTTGTTGCGTGTTTTGTTTGGGTTTCCGGTAATGCGTGAAATCAACAAAATTAGAGAGGGTATAGCCTGACATATGAAACAGGAAAAGACCATCGTGTAATCCAGTTATTTAGAAGTAACTGTATTCTAATTATTACCAAATTATCGGTAACTATCGGCGGCACGGTGGTTAGCACTGTTGCCTCACAGCAAGAAAGTCCTGAGTTCAATTCCACCATCAGGCCGGGGTCTTTCTGTGTGGAGTTTGCATGTTCTCACCGTGTTTGCGTGGGTTCTCTCCGGGTACTCCGGCTTCCTCCCACCGTCCAAAGACATGCAGCTTGTGGGGATAGGTTAATTGGATAATCCAAATTGCCACTAGGTGTGAATGTGAGTGTGAATGGTTGTCTGTCCCTATGTGTTAGCCCTGCGACAGACTGGCGACCTGTCCAGGGTGTACCTCACCTTTCGCCCTATAACAGCTGGGATAGGCTCCAGCGCCCCCCGCGACCCTGAAAAGGATAAGCGAATGGATGGATGGATATCGGAATACAGTTACTCATGTTTTGTATTTTAAATGCATAACGCCGGTACATGTATGCCGTTACTCCCTAACACTGCATCTATGTAAACATACTTACGGCCACTTTGTTAACTACACCCGTTCAACTACTCTTTAATCCAAAATGTAATCAGCCAATCAGATGGCAGCAGTCCATGCATTTCAGCATATAGCGATCAGTGACGGTGATTGAAATCACTTTGATCATGGTGTGGGTGTTGGTGCCACATTGGCTGATCTGAGTATTTCAGAAACTGCTGATCTGTTTAAATTTCCAGCACAAACATCTGCATGATTTACAGAGAGTAGTCCAAAAAAGAGAAAATATGCAGTTCCCTTAAAATGACATTGAGTTCTCTGTACTCGGGTCTCCAGAGTTACCAGCTCTCAACCCAACAGAGCATCTTTGGAATGTAGTGGACCATGAGATTTGCATCATATTTATTAGTAAAATGTTAAAAGATTAGCATTAACAGCATATCTTACCTGCCGTCGTAAAATACTTTAAGCTTTCATGATCATATTCAGATCATGCTGCTGTTCATTTGTTTGTTTATTCACAGTGTGTGATGATCACTGGCAGTCACATCTAAAAATCAGACCCCAGACAGCTGTAAGGTTATCAACATCATCCAGTGAACAAATGACTATCAGTGAATGTTTCTGTGGCAACATAAAACGCAAGCTAAATTCTCAATAGGTGACCGTTTTCATCCTTCTTGAGCTTTCTTATCATCACATTAGTCACTATTTTCTTGTGTCCTTTTGTTGAACACGAAGGTCTGGATGATCAGCAGTTCTGTGACCATGAGAGGAGCTCCAGTCTCAACCAGGAGGACCCAGAGCCTCTACAGACTAAAGAGGAACAGGAGGAAATCTCCACCAATCAGGAAGGAGAGCAGCTTGCACTGAAGCAGGAGGATGAAGGGATTAATGTCTGGACCGGAGAACAGCTGGATTTGTTGTGGAAACCTGGATCACGGCTGACCAGATTTGGTATGTAAAAGTGTAATAAGCAGATTTCATAATATAGAAATGAATATGACTTATAACAAAATGTCACAAAGACACATGGCGTGCATTACCGCCTGGGATACTGCCTCACTGGAGACATGTTTTCTGTTTCAGATTTAAGTCATGTTAGCCCAGAACTGTACGCAGAATGTAGAAAAATGTTGAGACAATGAAAACTGTGGATTATTGGCCACAAGGACCAAGTTGGAGTAGTGAGCTGTACGCCTCATAAATGATGACTTTCTGCATGTAAACAGAATTCTTCTCTGTTCGCTGCATGAGAGAGAATATTTAAATATCGCTCACATATCTGAGAGACCTGCTCACAGTGTGACTTTTTTCTTGTGTGTTCTGTCCATCAAGACCTCCCACAGCAACATGATTGTAAGGAAAATGAGGATCTGGATGACCCGCAGGTCTGTAGCCAGGAAAGGAACTCCAGTCTGGACCAGCAGAACACAGAAACACTATAAAATAAAACTACAATATAAGACGAGAAACGTCTTATATTGGGATATGAGATTTTGGTCATGTCGCACAGCCCTAGCTAATGTTAGTCTTTAAAAAAAGAATGTACTTCCAGATGTTTCTTTCGGGTGGAGTCTTTATAGTTGAGAGCAGCTCGGTTTCTGGGTCCATTGTATAACTG
Organism: Diplotaxodon limnothrissa; assembly: GCF_057381915.1. NCBI lineage: Eukaryota > Metazoa > Chordata > Actinopteri > Cichliformes > Cichlidae > Diplotaxodon > Diplotaxodon limnothrissa. The sequence continues at coordinate 818,739 of NW_028188560.1, read as the reverse complement.
ACGCCACCAACATTACCAAGAGACTTACACTAGAGCTTCTTGTTGCGTGTTTTGTTTGGGTTTCCGGTAATGCGTGAAATCAACAAAATTAGAGAGGGTATAGCCTGACATATGAAACAGGAAAAGACCATCGTGTAATCCATTTATTTAGAAGTAACTGTATTCTAATTATTACCAAATTATCGGTAACTATCGGCGGCACGGTGGTTAGCACTGTTGCCTCACAGCAAGAAAGTCCTGAGTTCAATTCCACCATCAGGCCGGGGTCTTTCTGTGTGGAGTTTGCATGTTCTCACCGTGTTTGCGTGGGTTCTCTCCGGGTACTCCGGCTTCCTCCCACCGTCCAAAGACATGCAGCTTGTGGGGATAGGTTAATTGGATAATCCAAATTGCCACTAGGTGTGAATGTGAGTGTGAATGGTTGTCTGTCCCTATGTGTTAGCCCTGCGACAGACTGGCGACCTGTCCAGGGTGTACCTCACCTTTCGCCCTATAACAGCTGGGATAGGCTCCAGCGCCCCCCGCGACCCTGAAAAGGATAAGCGAATGGATGGATGGATATCGGAATACAGTTACTCATGTTTTGTATTTTAAATGCATAATGCCGGTACATGTATGCCGTTACTCCCTAACACTGCATCTATGTAAACATACTTACGGCCACTTTGTTAACTACACCCGTTCAACTACTCTTTAATCCAAAATGTAATCAGCCAATCAGATGGCAGCAGTCCATGCATTTCAGCATATAGCGATCAGTGACGGTGATTGAAATCACTTTGATCATGGTGTGGGTGTTGGTGCCACATTGGCTGATCTGAGTATTTCAGAAACTGCTGATCTGTTTAAATTTCCAGCACAAACATCTGCATGATTTACAGAGGTAGTCCAAAAAAGAGAAAATATGCAGTTCCTTAAAATGACATTGGTTCTCTGTACTCGGGTCTCCAGAGTTACCAGCTCTCAACCCAACAGAGCATCTTTGGAATGTAGTGGACCATGAGATTTGCATCATATTTATTAGTAAAATGTTAAAAGATTAGCATTAACAGCATATCTTACCTGCCGTCGTAAAATACTTTAAGCTTTCATGATCATATTCAGATCATGCTGCTGTTCATTTGTTTGTTTATTCACAGTGTGTGATGATCACTGGCAGTCACATCTAAAATCAGACCCCAGACAGCTGTAAGGTTATCAACATCATCCAGTGAACAAATGACTATCAGTGAATGTTTTCTGTGGCAACATAAAAAGCAAGCTAAATTCTCAATAGGTGACCGTTTTCATCCTTCTTGAGCTTTCTTATCATCACATTAGTCACTATTTCTTGTGTCCTTTTGTTGAACACGAAGGTCTGGATGATCAGCAGTTCTGTGACCATGAGAGGAGCTCCAGTCTCAACCAGGAGGACCCAGAGCCTCTACAGACTAAAGAGGAACAGGAGGAAATCTCCACCAATCAGGGAGGAGAGCAGCTTGCACTGAAGCAGGAGGATGAAGGGATTAATGTCTGGACCGGAGAACAGCTGGATTTGTTGTGGAAACCTGGATCACGGCTGACCAGATTTGGTATGTAAAAGTGTAATAAGCAGATTTCATAATATAGAAATGAATATGACTTATAACAAAATGTCACAAAGACACATGGCGTGCATACCGCCTGGGATACTGCCTCACTGGAGACATGTTTTCTGTTTCAGATTTAAGTCATGTTAGCCCAGAACTGTACGCAGAATGTAGAAAAATGTTTGAGACAATGAAAACTGTGGATTATTGGCCACAAGGACCAAGTTGGAGTAGTGAGCTGTACGCCTCATAAATGATGACTTTCTGCATGTAAACAGAATTCTTCTCTGTTCGCTGCATGAGAGAGAATATTTAAATATCGCTCACATATCTGAGAGACCTGCTCACAGTGTGGACTTTTTTCTTGTGTGTTCTGTCCATCAAGACCTCCCACAGCAACATGATTGTAAGGAAAATGAGGATCTGGAGACCCGCAGGTCTGTAGCCAGGAAAGGAACTCCAGTCTGGACCCAGCAGAACACAGAAACACTATAAAATAAAACTACAATATAAGACGAGAAACGTCTTATATTGGGATATGAGATTTTGGTCATGTCGCACAGCCCTAGCTAATGTTAGTCTTTAAAAAAAAGATGTACTTCCAGATGTTTCTTTCGGGTGGAGTCTTTATAGTTGAGAGCAGCTCGGGTTTCTGGGTCCATTGTATAACTGACGCCACCAACATTACCAAGAGACTTACACTAGAGCTTCTTGTTGCGTGTTTTGTTTGGGTTTCCGGTAATGCGTGAAATCAACAAAATTAGAGAGGGTATAGCCTGACATATGAAACTGGAAAAGACCATCGTGTAATCCATTTATTTAGAAGTAACTGTATTCTAATTATACCAAATTATCGGTAACTATCGGCGGCACGGTGGTTAGCACTGTTGCCTCACAGCAAGAAAGTCCTGAGTTCAATTCCACCATCAGGCCGTGGTCTTTCTGTGTGGAGTTTGCATGTTCTCACCGTGTTTGCGTGGGTTCTCTCCGGGTACTCCGGCTTCCTCCCACCGTCCAAAGACATGCAGCTTGTGGGGATAGGTTAATTGGATAATCCAAATTGCCACTAGGTGTGAATGTGAGTGTGAATGGTTGTCTGTCCCTATGTGTTAGCCCTGCGACAGACTGGCGACCTGTCCAGGGTGTACCTCACCTTTCGCCCTATAACAGCTGGGATAGGCTCCAGCGCCCCCGCGACCCTGAAAAGGATAAGCGAAATGGATGGATGGATATCGGAATACAGTTACTCATGTTTTGTATTTTAAATGCATAACGCCGGTACATGTATGCCGTTACTCCCTAACACTGCATCTATGTAAACATACTTACGGCCACTTTGTTAACTACACCCGTTCAACTACTCTTTAATCCAAAATGTAATCAGCCAATCAGATGGCAGCAGTCCATGCATTTCAGCATATAGCGATCAGTGACGGTGATTGAAATCACTTTGATCATGGTGTGGGTGTTGGTGCCACATTGGCTTGATCTGAGTATTTCAGAAACTGCTGATCTGTTTAAATTTCCAGCACAAACATCATGCATGATTTACAGAGAGTAGTCCAAAAAAGAGAAAATATGCAGTTCCCTTAAAATGACATTGAGTTCTCTGTACTCGGGTTCTCCAGAGTTACCAGCTCTCAACCCAACAGAGCATCTTTGGAATGTAGTGGACCATGAGATTTGCATCATATTTTATTAGTAAAATGTTAAAAGATTAGCATTAACAGCATATCTTACCTGCCGTCGTAAAATACTTTTAAGCTTTCATGATCATATTCAGATCATGCTGCTGTTCATTTGTTTGTTTATTCACAGTGTGTGATGATCACTGGCAGTCACATCTAAAAATCAGACCCCAGACAGCTGTAAGGTTATCAACATCATCCAGTGAACAAATGACTATCAGTGAATGTTTCTGTGGCAACATAAAACGCAAGCTAAATTCTCAATAGGTGACCGTTTTCATCCTTCTTGAGCTTTCTTATCATCACATTAGTCACTATTTTCTTGTGTCCTTTTGTTGAACACGAAGGTCTGGATGATCAGCAGTTCTGTGACCATGAGAGGAGCTCCAGTCTCAACCAGGAGGACCCAGAGCCTCTACAGACTAAAGAGGAACAGGAGGAAATCTCCACCAATCAGGGAGGAGAGCAGCTTGCACTGAAGCAGGAGGATGAAGGGATTAATGTCTGGACCGGAGAACAGCTGGATTTGTTGTGGAAACCTGGATCACGGCTGACCAGATTTGGTATGTAAAAGTGTAATAAGCAGATTTCATAATATAGAAATGAATATGACTTATAACAAAATGTCACAAAGACACATGGCGTGCATTACCGCCTGGGATACTGCCTCACTGGAGACATGTTTTCTGTTTCAGATTTAAGTCATGTTAGCCCAGAACTGTACGCAGAATGTAGAAAAATGTTGAGACAATGAAAACTGTGGATTATTGGCCACAAGGACCAAGTTGGAGTAGTGAGCTGTACGCCTCATAAATGATGACTTTCTGCATGTAAACAGAATTCTTCTCTGTTCGCTGCATGAGAGAGAATATTTAAATATCGCTCACATATCTGAGAGACCTGCTCACAGTGTGACTTTTTTCTTGTGTGTTCTGTCCATCAAGACCTCCCACAGCAACATGATTGTAAGGAAAATGAGGATCTGGATGACCCGCAGGTCTGTAGCCAGGAAAGGAACTCCAGTCTGGACCAGCAGAACACAGAAACACTATAAAATAAAACTACAATATAAGACGAGAAACGTCTTATATTGGGATATGAGATTTTGGTCATGTCGCACAGCCCTAGCTAATGTTAGTCTTTAAAAAAAGAATGTACTTCCAGATGTTTCTTTCGGGTGGAGTCTTTATAGTTGAGAGCAGC